>NW_027597659.1:0-70824 GCF_964194155.1 Cetorhinus maximus
TCTCTCTCTCACGTGTGTTCTCTCTCTCTCACATGCTTTCTCTCTCTCACGTGCATTCTCTCTCGCATATGCTCTCTCTTGCGTGCGCGCACTCTCTCTGCCCGTCTCTCGCTCTCTCTCTTGCACGCTCCCTCTCTCCCTCGTTCTCTCTCTCACTGGCTCTCTCTCGTGCTCTCAGTCGCTCGCTCTCTCTTGCGCACCCTCTTTCGCTCTCTCTCTCGCTCTCTCTCTCGCGTGCTCTCTCTTGCTCGGTGCAGCACACGCACTCTATCTCTCTCTCTCACTCCCTCTCTCGCGTACGCTCTCTCATACGTGTGTGTGCTCTCTCTTGCTTGCGTGCTTTCCCCCTCACACTCTTGCACGCTCTCTTTCTCTGTCTTTTTGCACACTCCTTCTCTCCCTCCCCCTCGTGCTGTCTTGTGCGCTCTCTCTCGTGCTCGCTCTCTGTCTCTCACATGCTTTTTCGTGTACTCTCTCCCTCTCTCACACACACTCTCTCGTGTGTTCTCTGTCTCTCTCACTCTCCCTCTCTCGTGTGTACGCTGTCTCTCTCTCGCGCTCTCTCTCTTTTGTGTTCCCTTCCTCTCTCTCTTGCAGGCTCTCTCTCTCTCGCATGCTCCCTCTCATGCTCTCTCACGCTCTCTTGCTCTTTCTCTGTCTCTCTCTCTTGCGCTCTCTCTCTTGTGCCCTCTATATTTCTCACATGCTCTCTCACTCTCTGTCTCTCTCTCACACTCTTTCTTTTGCGCCCTCTATGCCTCTCGCTCTCTTTCTCTCTCTCTCACGCTCTCGCTCACTCACTCACACTCTCTCTCCTTCACACGCCCTCCCTCTCGCACTCTTTCTCTCACGCTCTCTCGCGCACTCACTCTCATGCTCTCTCTCGTGCTCTCTCTCTCACTCTATGTCTCTCCAGCGCTCCCTCTCTCGTTCTCTCTCTCTTGCTCTCTCTCCCTCGTGCTCTCTTTCTCTCTTGCTCTCTCTATGTCTCTCTCTCTCGCACTCTCTCTCTCGCTCTCTCTATGTCTCTCTTGCGCTCTCTCTCTCTCGTGCTCTCTCTCGTGCTCTCTTTCTCTTGCGCTCTCTCTGTCTCTGTCTCTCTCACTCGCTCTCTCTCACTCTCTTTCACTTTCTATCTCTCTCTCTCTATCTTTCTCACTCTCTCTCACGCTCTCTCTCGTGCGCTCTCTCTCTCTTGCACCCTCTCTTACTCATGCATTCTCTCTTGTGTGCGCTCTCTCTCTCACCTGCTTTCTCTCGCTCTCTATCTTGCCCACTCTCTCTCTCTGTTTCTCGCGCTCTTGCTCTCTCTCTCACACGCTCTCTCTTGCATGGTCTCTCTCGTGTGCTTTCTCTCCCTCCTGCACTCTCTCTCACTCTTGCTCTCTCTCTCGCGCGCTCTCTTGTTTTCTCACTCACGCGCCATCTCTCACTCTCTCTTGCGTGCTCTCTCCCATGCATTCTCTCTTGCGCGGCACTCTCTCTCCTTCACACATTCCTTCTCTCACGTGCTCTCTCTCGTGCACTCTCTCTCTCATGCTCTCCATCGTGAGCGCTCTCTCTCTCACACATCCGCTGTCTTGCTCGCACTCTCTCTTGCACGCTCTCTCTCTCGCTCTTGTTCTCTCTCTCTCACACACCTGCTCTCTTGCTCACTTTCTCTCACATGCTCCCTCTCATGCGTTCTTTCTTCCTCTCTCTCGCGTTCTCTCCCTCTCTCACTCTATCTCTCTCTTGCGTGCTCCCTCTCATGCGCTCTCTCCCTCACTCTCTCTCGTGCACTCTCTCTTGCTCTCTCTCTCTCACTGACTACCTCTCATGTTCTCACTTGCTCTCTCTCTCACGTGCCCTCTCTCGCTCTCTCTTCCGTGCTTTCTCACTCTCTCTCTATCGAGCACGCTCTCTTTTGCTATCACTCGCATGTGCACGCACTCTCTTTTGCTCTCTCTCACATGTGTTCTCTTACGCCCTCTCTCATGCGTGCAATCTCTCTCGCTCTCTCACATGTGCTATCTCTCTCTCCTTCCCTCTCGTGCATGCTCTCTCTCCTTCCCACGCACTCTCTCTCTCTCTCTCATGCGCTCTCCCTCTCTTGCACCCTCTCTCTCTTGTGCTGTCTCTCTCGTGCTCTCGCTCTCTCTTACTTTCTCTCTCGCTCTCTCTCACTCGCTTTCTCTCTCTTTCACGTGCCCTCCCTCTTGCACTCTCTCTCTCTCACGCTCTCTCTCACGCACTCACTCTCACTTGCATGCTCTCTCTCGTGCACTCTCTCTCTCCCGCACTCTCTATATCTCTCTAGCGCTCTCTCTCTTGCTCTCTCTCTCTCTCTCTTTCTATGTCTCTTTCACGCTCCCTTTCTTGCATACTTTCTCTCTCTCTCGCACCCAGTCTCTCGTGCTCACTCTTGCTCACACTCTCTTGCACTTTCTTTCTCTTGTGCTCTCTTTCTCTTGTGCTCTATCTGTCTCTCTCGCGCTCTCTCTGTCTCTCTCGCTCGCTCTCTGTCTCTCTCATTCGCTCTCTCTCTTTCTCGTGCTCTCACTCTCTCTCTCAGGCACTTGCTGTCTCTCATGCTCTCTCTCTTTCACGTGCTCTCTCTCTCGTTCTCTCTCTTGTGTGCACTCTCTCTCATGTGCTATCTCTCGCTCTCTATCTCGTGCACTCTCTGTTTCTCGCACTCCCACTCTCTCTTGCACGCTCTCTCTCTCTTGCACGCTCTCTCTCTCTCTTGCACGCTCTCTCTTGTGCACTTTCTCTCTCTCATGCACTCTCTCTCTAGCTGTCTCTCTCGTGCACTCTCTCTCTTGTGTTCGCACTCACATACCGTCTCTCGCTCTCCCTTGCATGCTCTCTCTCTTGCGTTCTCTCTCGCACGGCACGCTCTCTCTCTCTCATGCTGTCTCTCTCTCACGTGTTTTCTCTCTCTTGCATGCATGCTCTTTCGCACACTCCCTCTCTCATGCGTTCTCTCTCGTGCACGCTCTCTCTCATGTGCTCTCTCCCTCACTCCCTCTCTCGTATTCTCACTCACTATCCCTTTCGCGCACCCTCTCTCACTCTGTCTTGCGTGCTCTCTCTCATGTGGTCTCTCTCTCGTGTGCGCTCTTTCATGCTCTCTCGCACACGCTCTCTCTCGCTCGTGCGCATGCTCTCTGTCCCTCGCGCTCACTCTCTCGTGCACTCTCTCACTTTCTCTCTCCTGCGCGCTCTTTTGTGCACTCTCTCTTGCTCTCTCTCTCGTGTTCTCACTGGCTCTCTTTCTCTCGCGCACTCTCTCTCGCTCTCTCTCATACTCTCTCTCACTCTCTCGCACACATGTGCATGCTCTCTCTTGCATGCGAGCACTCTCTTTCACTCTCTCTCTCTTGTGTGCGCTCTCTTACGTCCTCTCTCTCGTACACGTTCTCTCTTTCACATGCTTTCCCTCTCTCTCGCGAGCTTTCTCTCTCGCACATGCTTGCTCCTCACATGCTTTCCCTCTCTCTCACGTGCTTTCTCTCTCGCACACGCTCCCTCTCTCACATGCTTTCTTTCTCTCTCGCGTGCTTTCCCTCTCGCGCATGCTCTCTCTCTCACGCGCTCCCTCTCTCACACGCTCTGTCCCTCGCACACAGTCTCTTGCTCTCGTGCACTCTCTCTCTCTCTCGCTCTCTCACTCACTCTCTCTCTCGTGTTCTCAGTCACTCGCTCTCTTTTGTGCTCTCTCTCATGCACACTCTCTCTTGCACGTGTGCGCGCTCTCTCTGCCCCTCTCGTACACTACCTCTCTCCCCCTCACGCGCTCTCTCTCTCTTGCGCGCTCTCTTTTGTGCTTGCTCTCTCTCTCACACACTCTCTCATGTGCTCTCTCCCTCTCTCTCTTGCAGGCTTTCTCTCTTGTGTTCTCTCTCTCTCTTGCGCGCTCTCTCTTTTTGCTCTCTCTTGCGCTCACTCACACTCTCTCTCTCTCTCCCTCTCAAGCACTCTCTCTCCCTCTCTCCTGCATGTGCTCGCTCTGTCTCGCGCACTGTCTCTCGCAATCTCTCACTCTCTCTCTCTCGCCTGCTCTCTCACTCACTTTCTCCCTCTCTCGAGTGCTCTCTCTCCCCCTCGCGCACTCCCTCCCTCTCTCCCACGCACTCTCTTTCTGTCTTGTGCACTCTCACGCTCTCTCACTCTCTCTCTGTCTCACACGCTCTCTCTCCCTCGCGATCTTTCACTCTCCCTCCCTATCGCCCGCTCACTCACTCTCTCTCTCCCTCTCGCCCGCTCTCTCACTCTCTCTCCCTCTCTGTCTCGCGCTCTCTCTCTCACACTCTCCCTCTTGCATGCTCTCTCTCTCTCACATTCTCTTGCTCTCTGTCTCTCTCTCTGTCGCACTCTCTCTCTTGCACCCTCTATGTCCCTCTCGCGCTCTCTCTCTCTCACACTCTCGCTCTCTCTCTCCCGCTTTCTCTCTCGCACCCTCTCTCTTTCATGCGCTCTCTCTCTCTCTCGCACGTGCTCTCGCATGCTTTCTCCCTTCCTCTCGCCCGCTCTCTCACTCTCTCTCTCTCTCGCGCATTCCCTCTCTTGCGCACTCTCTCTCACTGTCTCTCTCTCATGTGCTCTCTCTCTCGTGCTCTCTCTCTCTTTCACACGCTCTCTCCCTTGCTTTCTCTCTCCCTTGCTCTCTCTCTCTCTGGCTCTCTCTCATTCTCGCTCTCATGCTCTCTTGCTCTCTCTGTCGTGCTCTCTCGCTCTTTCTCACACTCGCTCACTTTCTCTCATGCTCTCTCTCGCACTCTCTCTCTCGCATTCTCTCTCACTCTCTCGCACTCTCTCTCGCTCTTTCTCTTGCTCTCTCTCGCACTCTCGCTCTCTCATGCGTGCTCTCGCGCTCTTACCCTGCTTGTCTCTCTCTCTATCTCTCTCCACTATTACCCTGCGTTCCATCTAGAGTGCTGAAAGGCATGACAGGAGCAACACCAGGCATAATTAAAAATTTCAACCTGATGAAGCTACAACACAGGGTTACTTGCACGCCAAGCATGGACAAAAGAACTTAACTCCAGATGTGCGCTGAGTGACTGCCCTTCAAATCAAGGCAGCATTTGACTGAGTGTGGCATCAAGGAGCCTTAGCAAAACTGGAGTCAATGGGAATCAAGGGGAAAACTCTCGGCTGGTTGGAGTCATACCTAACACACAGGAAGGTGGTTGTGGTTGTTGGAGGTCAGTCATCTCAGCTCCAGGACATCACTGCAGGAGTTCCTCAGGGTAGTGTCCTCGGCCCAACCATCTTCAGCTGCTTCATCAGTGACCTTCCTCCCATTATAAGGTCAGAAGTGGGAATGTTCGATGATGATTGCACAATGTTCAGCACCATTCATGACTCCTCAGATACTGAAGCAGTCCATGTCCAAATGCAGCAGGACCTGGACAATATCCAAGCTTGGGCTGATAAGTGACAAGTAACATTCACGTCACACAAGTGCCAGGCAATGACCATCCCCAACAAGAGAGAATCTGACCATTGCCCTTTGATGTTCAATGGCATTACTATTGCTGAATCCCCCACTATCAACAGCCTGGGGGTTACCATTGACCAGAAATTGAACTGGACCAGCCTTATAAATACGGTGGCTACAGGAGCAGGTCAGAGGCTAGGAATCTTGCAGTGAGTAAGTCACCCCCTGACTCCCTAAAGTCTGTCCACCATCTACAAGGCACAAGTCAGGAATGTGTTGGAACTTACCTGGAAGAGTGCAGCTCCAACAACACTCAAGGAGCTCAACAGCATCCAGGAGTTGGTGGTGGTTCAGAGGAGGTTTACTAGATTGATACCTGGAATGAGCGGGTTGTCTTATGAGGAAAGGTTGAACAGACTGGGCTTGTTTCCATTGGAGTTTAGAAGAGTGAGGGGTGATTTGATTGAAGTGTACAAGATCCTGAATGGTCTTGAAAAGGTGGACATGGGAAGGATATTTCCATTTGTGAGTGAGTCCAGAAATAGGGGCACTGTTTTAAAATTAGGAGTTGCATTTTTAGGACAGATGAGGAGAAATTTTCTCTCAGAAGGTTGTGAGACTTTGGAACCCTCTGCCTCCCAAGATGGTGGAGGTGAGGCCATTGAATATTTTCAAGGCAGAGGTAGATAGGTTCTTGTTAGGTAAGGCAATCAGAGGTTTTTGGGGGTAAATGAGCATATGGAATTCAAAACACAAACAGATCAGCCATGGTCTTATTGAATGACAGAGCAGCCTCGAGGGGCCGAATGGTCTACTCCTATTCCTATTTTTATGTTTCTTATGACAAAGCAGCCCGCTTGACTGGCACCCCATCCACAAACATTTATTCCCTCCATCGCTGACACACAGTAGCAGCAGTGTGTACCATCTACAAGATGCACTGCAGTAACTCACTAAGGCTCCTTCGACAGCACCTCCCAAACCCACAACCACTATCATGTCGAAGGACAAGGATAACAGATAGATGGGAACACCACCACCTGCAAGTTCCCCTCCAAGTCATTCACCATCCTGACTTGGAAATAAATCGCCGTTCCTTCACTGTCGCTGGGTCAAAATCCTGGAACTCCCTTCCTAACAGCACTGTGGGTGACCTACACCACAAGGACTGCAGCGGTTCCAGAAGGCAGCTCATCATCACCTTCTCAAGGGCAACTACAGATGGGCAATAAATGCTGGCCCAGCCAGCGACACTACAACCCGTTAAAGAATAATTTTTAAAAATTCTTTCTCTCTCTTCTGGTCTATTATCCTAAATCTGACTGTCTCTGACTCTGTCTCTGACTGTCTGTCTGACTCTCCCTGTCAGACTCTCTCTGCCTGACTCTTTATGTCTCTGATTGCCTTTGTCTCTGCCTGACTCTCTCTGCCTCTGTCTCTGTCTGACTCTCTCTGTTTCTGTGTGTCTCTATTATCCTGAGTACATCTGTTGTTATCTTGTTCTTTCTCTCATTCCTGTACTGGCGTTCCCTGGTCACCTTGTTTGACCCTGTATTTGGTTGTTTCGTGAGCAGCCTTATGGAATTTCTGAGGACAAGGTCATAAGAGAGGTGATTGTTCTCGGAGGTGCTGATTGAAGCTGTCCTTTTGTATACTGCAGGACCGCTCATTTACCTGTGTTTGTTCGGATGGCTCCTCGACGGTCAGATTGGAGTTACGCAGGATTGAAGGGCCTCATTCCCACGGTTCTTCATTACAGCTTGCTGGGATACAGTTTCTTCATTCCGGATACAGTAGGTAATATAACAGCAAGAGGCAGCCAATCAGGAGGTCATTCAGAATGGCTCACTCTCTAATATTCACTCAGCAATTCAAACTGATTTCCCTTTCTATTTCAACACTCCCAGGACAGGTACAGCACAGGGTTAGACACAGTGTAAAGCTCCCTATACACTGTCCTCATCAAACTCTCCCAGGACAGGTACAGCATGGGGTTAGATAGAGTAAATCCCTCTCTACACTGTCCCCATCAAACTCTTCCAGGACAGGTACAGCATGGGGTTAGATGCAGACTAAAGCTCCCTCTACACTGTCCCTATCAAACACTCCCAGGGGAGGTACAGCACAGGGTTAGAAATAGAGTAAAGCTCCCTCTACACTGTCCCCATAAAATGCTCCCAGGACAGGTCTAGCACAGTTTAGACAACAGGTAACCATTTTCTTTGGACTGAAGTTGCTGGGACAGCAGGCTTAACCCTGGTTATGCGATAGTTTATATAGACAATGCAGGCAGTGGGGTGGGGCGATGGGTTTGGGGAGGAGGCACATCGACTGCCTGTGTTGAGTCCCACTGGGAAGTTTGTGTGTATTTTCGAATGGGAGTAATTCTGGTCAAGCTGACCTTAATTTCAATTCCCAGACCTTAAACGAAAACACCAGCATTTCTATAGCATTGAAAATTGGCGGTTTTTATCCCATGTGTGCATTTGGAACCTGGTCAATATGGAACTGGAAGGGGGAGTTGCTGCTTGAACCATACTTCATTGAGGCTGTCCCATGGTCTGCGGTTTACCTTGTGAGGGCTAATGCTTAAATTGTTCCACATGAAAGGCTATCAGAGAAAGAGATCATGCTTGCACAGAATACAGCTGAAACACTCCAAGCCAATGTTCGCTTTTCATTTTGATAAACCTGAGTCATCAGTGATTCACATCGCCTCATATTGGGGGCAATCATTAAACCTTATTCAGCACAAGTAAGGCTTGATTCATTACAGTATCTGAGAAAATATAACCGAAAATAGTCTGCTCAGGCAGCGTCTGTGGAGAGAGAAACAGAGTAAACATTTCAGGCTGATGGCCTTTCATCAGGACTGAGTTATAGTTGACAGGGTATCATTGATTGTTATGTTACCTTGTTTTTGCCTCAGATGAGAGTCAAGGTAACAAGTGCCTCCTGCCTGGAGCTTTGATTCATTCTCCATGTGTCTCTTGAAGCCACCTACAACTTGTAGAAGAAGGACACTCCTCCCCCTGTTATTATACCTTCTCCTGCAATTCAAATGCACAAACCTTTGCTCAACTAATCAATGACTTACAACTATCAATTTATTGGGGGGATGCGGCAGGCTAGCCAAAAGTTCATTGACTTTCGGCGGGACTGGAAGTTCCGAACAGCGGGTGGGGCCAGAAAATCCTGGCCCTTAAATCAGTGTTCTCTGTTTCTGGTTTCTTCCACCAATGGGAATAGTTTCTTCCTATCTGTCCAGAAACCAATGATTTTGAACACTTCTATCAAATCTCCCCTCAACCTTCTCTTCTCCAAGGAGGACAGTCCCAATGTCTCCAATTTATCCATGTAACTGAAGTTCTCATCCCTGGAACCATTCTCATGAATCTTTTCTTTAGGAACGTTGTGAAAGTTTTGGAGAAGTTAGTGTGGTTCCCAGAACTGGATGCAGTACTCTGAGACTGAACCTGTGTTTTATACAGGTTCTTCCTAAATTCCTTGAATGAATAAAAAAATCTAATTTAATTCTTGCAGTTTTATTTATGATTGTCTCCGCATTTCAAGAAAAACAGCACGACCACGTTCTGAAGAAGGGTCATCCGGACTCGAAACGTTAACTCTGTTTCTCTCTCCACATATGCTACCAGGCCTGCTGAGCTTTTCCAGCATTTTCTGTCTTTATTTTATATTTTATATATAGCATGATCACTTTGTTGCCTCTGCTACTGGAATGCCCCATTGACCATCAGGTAGTTAATGATAAAGTAGATAGAAAGAACATTGTAATTTTAATGAAAATCAACACAAATGACAATTGCCACCTAATGACCCCTATAAAATTATAAACAAAATAATTTTCAACTGCTTGCACAGTCATCACTCTTGATTTTCTGTTCCCTAAAAGTGTCTAGGCGATGGTAAATGTCTGTGGCACAAAAATCCACCCTTAAACACACAAGAAATTGTACTCACAGTATTCTTGACACTAGTTGCACTATAAGAGCTCACTGGATTAATAGCTGTATTTCTCTGCTGTGTATCTGTTAAGAATTCTAATCTTTTGCTCAGTTTATTAAAGAACTCAAGTAAGGGTAAGGTGGAGTTGTTTTAACAGTGAGAATGTCTTTCACAGTTTCAGCCTTTTATCTGGAGATTTCTGCTGCTTGTGGTCTGTCCATGACAGAAACCACAATCTCGACTGAAGCATTACTCTCAGGCACAGTGTCAGTTCAGCCATTTTTTTTTCTTTTTTGCATGTAGTGCTGAGAATTCCCAGAAATGTTTGATGACTGCATCCTAATTGTCACATCCTGTGACTATAGTTGCATCCTTCCATTTACCCAGCCTCCCTGTCACAAACCTCACTGAGCAGAGTTACTTCATCAATGTATGTGTTAAAATTCACTTGGAGTCCGTATTGCTGTAGCAACATACATTTTTCCATGCATGCTTTGCCTGGAGCTATGGATAGTGATGGTAGAGCCTCCAACTTTCTTTCCATCATGTGGCTGACCAGGTATCTCTCCCGCTCTTACTACCTGCCATTTGCACGTGTTGGATTTATGAGTTGATACACAACCTATTTGGCCGTGTTATGAATGCACCTTCCTTAGCCAACAAGGTGAGGCTTGAGCCCAGAGCTTCTGGCTCAGAAGCAGGGACACTACCCACTGCGCCACAAGACCTCCTCATCATCGAACAGTACACTCTTAATAATTATCCCATTCACACTTTCTTCTGTATTTACACAAGTGCTTTTCCAATTTCAGATCTTAACAACTTTCTTTCAAAGGAGACACTTCAGATCTCTCAAATTATCTGTATGCTTTCCAAATGCACATGGCTGTGTTGAAGAAAGATCTTGTCACATTTAGACATAACACGATCCCCAATTCTTCTAGGCCTCTAAATCGCTTTCTCACTAAAACAGTCCTCTTCATACCTTGTAACCACTCCCTTTTTGAGATTGTTTAAGGTATTAGCTAACTCTCCTGTACAGAAATCATCTCCCTCAAGCAATTTGAAAAGGTGACATGTTTGCCATGATTAAAAGCAAGCCAGATTTTGATACGTGAGTCATGAATTTTTTTGTGAAGGTCGACCGGGCACTTTTCCTCTGGCAAGAATAATAACTTTTTAAAAATTTGTTTGTGGGATGTGGGCATCACTGGCTAGGCCAGCATTTATTGCCCATCCCTAATTGCCCTTGTTCAGAAGGCAATTTTAAGAGTCAACCACATTGCTGTGGGTCTGGAGTCACATGTAGGTCAGATCGGGTAAGGACAGCAGATTTCCTTCCCTAAGGGACAACTTCAATGACTCCTAAAGTTGAAGGAACTTCTCTAAAGCAGGTAACACTGAGAGCTAGTATATTCTGATATTCTTGTCCCACACACTCAGAAACATTTCAGTCTTTCTATACAAACAGTGAAATAAATGAAAGTATCCACTGCTGTTCACTTGGATTACATTCCTTGCAGTTTGAGCCATGTTATGCACAATGTGACCAGTGGCCTTTTATTTTATTGATGAAATTTTTCTTGCATGTCTCTGTAAACCAGCAAAGTTTGTGTTCCTAACATCTGCTGACAATGCTACAACACTATTTTCAAATTTATACTTTTAGCAAGTCTGATCTCAGCTGCAATAAATTCTGATGTCTCTTCTCTAAGTTTGACAAAATCCACAAGTTTACCTTGTACAAACAAACTGACTTTATTAACCTTGGACTAATGAACCAAGGCAAGAAGTAATTTTACAAGTCCATCATTTGATGCATCAACGGATAGTGAATATATGGAACATCATTTAGGTCTTCAGTTAGTCCATCATTTTCCCATGGAACCAAAACATTTGCAACTATTGCTTCACATTTTGTCACAAGCATTTTGGGTTGCTAATTTTTTATTTAAATTGAAAGTTCAGTCGATTGACCTGAAACTGAGATTACATCTAACGCTGTGGTACGAGCATATTCCTTCTTGCAAAGCAAAGTTGCACTAACTTTATGTTGGCTCAACTTTGTGTCAAATATTGGTAACAGAACTTGAACTAGCAGGTGCTGTAAGAGTAGCTTTATGTTTAATGGCACCTTGGTGTTCTTTTATAGATGTACTGTCTCCACTCGAAATGACTGGTATATTGACATGTTTCTTTCCTGGTTGGCCATAAGTATGGAAAGTCCTTTTGAAGTTGGTCACCATCGCTGCAGCAATTATGCTCAGGTATGGTGGCATAGAAGTTATGTTACTGGAATAGTATTCCAGAGACCTGGACAATTGATCCTCTGAGATATGAGTTCAAGTCCCACCACAGCAGCTGGGAATTTAAATTCAATTAATAAAATAAATTGGGAATAAGAAGCTAATACCACTCATTAAGCATGAAACTACCATAAAAATCCATCTGGTTCACTAAGGAAGGAAACCTGTTAGTCTGGCCTGTATGTGACTCCAGACCTACAGCAACTTGATTGAATCTTATCTGCCCTCTGAAATGGCCACTTAGTTGTCTCAAATCCCTATGGAAATGTCGAAGCAAAATGAAATCAACTGGACCATCCAGCATCGACCTAAGCACTGGACATGACAATGATACACCCAGCCCTGTAGACCCTGCAAACTCCTTCTCACTAACATCTGGGGACTAGTGCCAAAATTGGGAGAGCTGTCCCTCAGACTAATCAAGCAACACCCTGACATAGTCATACTCACGGAATTATACCATGTCCCAGATGCCACCATCAACATCCCTGGGTATGTCCTGTCCCACTGGCAGGGCAGACCCAGCACAGTGGTATACAGTTGGGAGGGAGTTGCCCTAAGAGTCCTCAGCTCTGGACCCCATCAAGTCTCCTGGCATTAGGTCAAACATGGACAAGGAAACCTCTGGCTGATTACCACCTACCACCCCCCCTCCTCAGTTGATGAATCTGTTCCCTCACATGGAGAAAGTACTGAAGGTGGCAAGGGCACAGAATGTACTCTGGGTGGGGACTTCAATGCCCATCACCAAGAGTGGCTCTGTAGCACCCCTACTGACCGAGTTGGTTGAGTCCTAAAGGGCATAACTGCAGGAGTTGGTCTGCGGCAGGTGGTGAGGGAACCAACAAGAGGGAAGATCATACTTGACCTCATTATCACCAACCTGCCTGTAACAGATGCATCTGTCCATACAGTATTGGTAGGAGTAACTGCAGAACAGGCTGTGTGGAGACGAAGTCTCGTCTTTACATTGAGGATACCCTCCATCATGTTGTGTGGCACTATCGCCATGCTAAATGGAATAGACTTAAAACAGATTTAGCAACTCAAGACTGGGCATACATGAGGCTCTGTGGGGCATCAGCAGCAGCAGAATTGTAGACAACCACAATCTGTAACCTCATGGCCCAGCACATCCCCCACTCTACCATGACCATCAAGCCGGGGGACCAACCCTGGTTCAGTGAAGAGTGCAGGAGGGAGGGTAGCAGTAGCACCAGGCATACCTAAAAATGGGGTACAAAGGCCTACTTGCATGCCAAACAGCTGAAGCAGCATGTGATAGACAGATCCCACAATCAATGGATCAAATCTAGGCTCTGCAGTGCTGCCACACCCAGTGGTGGACAATTAAACAACGCACTGGAGGAGGAGGCTCCACAAATATCTCCATCCTCAATGATGGAGGAGCCCAGCACATCAGTGCAAAAGATTGAAGCATTTGCAGCAATCTTCAACCTGGAGTGCAGAGTGAATGATCCATCCTGGCCTCCTCCTGAGGTCCCCAGCATCACAGATGTCAGTCTTCAGCCAATTCGATTCATTCCACAAGATATCAAGAAACGCTGGGCGCACTGCATGTAGCCAAGTTTATAGGCCCCAACAATATTCTGGCTATAGTGGTGAAGACTTGTGCTCTAGAATTAGTCTCGACCCTAGTCTGGAACTGTGGCATCTACCTGGCAATGTGAAAAATTTCCCAGGTATAATTTGAGGACAGGACACTGCCCCATCAGTCTACTCTCAATCATTAGCAAAGTGATGGAAAGGGTCACGGACAGTGCTGTCAACTCACACTTACACAGCAATAAGGTGTTCAGTTTAGGTTTCACCTGGGTCACTCAGCTTCTGACATCATTACAGACTTGGTCCAAACATGGACAAAGGAGCTGAATTAGAGAGGTGAGGTGGGAGTGACAGCCCTTGACATCTAGGCAGTACTTGACTAAGTGTGGGACCAAGGAACCCTGGCAAAACTGAAGTCAATGGGAATCGGGGGAAAAATCTCTACTAGTTGGAGTCATACCTACCACAAGGGCTGTGGTTGTTGGCCGCAATCATCTCAGTTCCAGGGCGTGATGCAAGAGTTCCTCAGGGTAGTGCCCTCGGCCCAACCATCTTCAGCTGCTTCATCAATGACCTTCCTTCCATCATAAGGTCAGAAGTGGGGATGTTCATTGATGATTGCACAATGTTCAGCACCATTTGTGACTCATCAAATACTGAAGATGTCCATGTGTATATGCAGCAAGACTTGGACAACATTCAGCCTTGGGTTGATAAGTGGCAAGTCACATTCATGCCATACACGTGCCAGGCAATAACCATCTCCAACAAGAGGAAATCTAACCATCTCCCTATGTCATTCAATGGCATTACCATCGCTGAATCCCCACCATGAGCATCCTAGGTATTACTATTGAGCAGAAACTGAACTGGACTAGCCATATAATACTGTAGCCTAACCAGTGATTCCCACATTCCATGAACAAATAAAAAAATACAAGAGCAGGCCAGAGGCTGGGAATGCTGAGAGAGTAATTCACCCCAAAGCCTGTCCACCATTTACAAGGCACAAGTCAGGAGTGTGATGGAATACTCTCCACTTGCCTGGATGAGTGCAGCTCCAACAACACTCAAGAAGCTCAATGCTATCCAGGACAAAGCAGCCCGCTTGACTGGCACCACATCCACCACCTTAAACATTCACTCCCTCCACCATCGACGCACAGTAGCAGCAGTGTGTGCCATCTACAAGATGCACTGCAGGAACTCACCAAGGCTCCTTCAACAGCACCTTCCAAATCCATGACAGCAGATGCATGGGAACACCACCACCTGCAAGTTCCCCTCTAAGCCACTCACCATCCTGACATGAAAATATATTGCCATTCCTTCATTGTTGATGAGTCAAAATCCTGGAACTCCCTCCCAAACGGCACAGTGGGTGTACCTACACCACATGGACTGCAGTGGTTCAAGAAGACAGCTCACCACCACCTTCTCAAGGGCAATTAGGGATGGGCAATAAATGCTGGCCCAACCAGCGATGCCCATATCCCACAAACAAAAAAAATTAATCAGCATTGTGACTATGGCAAGTGCAACAGTGTTTTACCATCTATGTGGAGTGAATCATATAGGAGAAACATTCTGGGTTTTCTCTCTGGCACATTTTATTATTTTTTAGACATTTCACAGACATCTATCTCAAAACTACTTACACTACTCTCTGTGCTGTACCTCACTTATCCATTAGGCACTGACAAACATGGGAAATTAAAAGTTAAGGCACTCAGGGATGAGTTCTGTGAACCAGACATTTTTCCAGAAATATTGTTTGCCTGGGGACCCAGCACCTCATCCACTGATTATTCCTACAAAACAGGGATGTAGGGTTCTATTCCACACATCCAGCCTGCTTTCTCTCCTTCCCTTGCTCGGCCTCTGCATTGAGTGACTGCTCATCACCCTGGCCTCTCTACACCCATCACCTCGATCATACATGATTATAATTGTCTTGTATTCTTCACCACTCTTCCCCTTTCCTATCAGATTCAACAAGTCCAATTATTATTGAAAGGGTGAATCTAACCTTCACACCTTGAAGTTCAATGGCATTACCATCACTGAATCCCCAACTATTAACATCCTGGGTGTTACCATTGACCAAAAACTGAACTGGACTAGCCATGTAAATACTGTGGCTACAAGAGCGGGTCAGAGGCTAGGAATCCAGTGGTGAGTAACCTACCTCCTGATTCCCCAAAGCCTGTCCACCATCTACAAGGCACAAGTCAGGAGTGTGATGGAATACTTTCCACTAACCTGGATGAGTGCAGCTCCCTGCACAACACTCAAGGGGCTTGACACTATCCAGGGCAAAGCAGCCCACTTGATTGGCACCACATCCACAAAGATTCACTCTCTCCACCACCGACGACCAGTAGCAGCAGTGTGTACCATCTACAAGATGCACTGCAGGAATTCACCAAAGCTTCTTAGGCAGCACCTTCCAAACCCACGACCACTATCACCTAGAAGGACAAGGACATCAGACACATGGGAACACCACCACCTGGAAGTTCCCCTTCAAGTCACTCACTATCCTGACTTGGAAATATGTTGCCGTTCCCCTTCACTGTCGCTAGGTCAAAATCCTGAAACTCCCTCCCTAACAGCACTGTAGGTGTACCTACACCACATGGACTGCAGTGGTTCAAGAAGGCAGCTCACCACCACCTTCTCAAGGGCAATTAGGGATGGACAAAAAATGGTGGCCCAGCCAGCGACACTCACATCTCGTAAATGAATTTAAGAAAGGACTTAGCTGAGACACTGGATTGTCTAAAAATTGATAAAGAGGAGCTATTTGAAAGGCTGTACTTAAAGTTGATAAATCACTGGGGCCAGATGAGATGCATCCAAGGATACTGAGGGAAGTGAGGGTGGAAATTGCGGAGGTACTGGCTAGAATCTTCCAATACTCCTCAAATAGAGAGATGGTGCCAAAGGACCAGAGAATTGTAAATGTTATGTCTCTGTTCAGAAAAGAGTGTAAGGATAAACCCAGCAACTCCAGGCCACTCAGTTTAATCTTGATGGTGGAAAAGCTTTCAGAAATGATTATCTAGGACAAAATTAACAAAAGAGAACCTGGACAAGTGTGGATTCATTAAGGAAAGACAGCATGGATTTGTTAAGGGAAATCGTGTTTAACTAACCTGATTGAGTTTTTTGATGAGGTGAGGGAGGTTGGTCCGAATCTCTACACACACACACACACACAATAATTGCCCAGGAAGCGTAAACTTCCAATGGGCTGATTTTTGCTGCTTGGGACCCTTCATGAAAGTCACCAGTTATGCTGGACTTACCCAGATACTTACCCAGGAAGTGTTACCCTGCTTAGTACCTGGTCTAACTCAGTGATTAACCAGTGTAACTGAACTGAGCACCACAACCCAACCCCCACAATCACCTGCCCCCAACTCACTCCCTTCCACCATCAAACCCTAATCCCAACCGAACTGACCTGACTACATCCTGACCCAAGCTGACTACCTCCGAGCCAATCCAACTACTCCCCCCTGACCTGGTCCCAACCCAACTAGCCCCTGAACCAACTCAACACCCCCTTCAACTTGATGACCTCCCTGACCCGACCCAGCTACCCATCCAACATAATTTTGCCCACCACCACCCCCCACCCGACCCGACTTGGCTATCCTCCTGAGCTGACTAACCACCAGTCTGACGACCCACTCAATCACCCGCTGACTCACCCATTCACTCACTTACTCACTCATCCACATACCCATTCACTGAAAGACTTGAGACCTTTAAAATATTACCCCAATTCGGCAGCAAATATCGTAAAAAGTGGGCGTGCCCTCTCTGTCCATCTTCTATGCTTGCCGGACTTGCCCAGAGAGAGCCCATTTCAGCTGCAGACAGGGTCAGAGATCCTGGCTGAAAATACACAATATAGTTAGAGTACAGAAAAGTGTGTGGGCAGCGGCAATGTGTCCAGCATTGCTGCTGACAGGAAGAACTGGGCTACAGGTGCTGCTGGTAACGTGCTTGATGTGGTGTACATCGGCTTCTGAAAGTCGAAATATGCCAGCAAAGCTAAGGCCCATGGAATAAAAGGGACAGTGTTAGCATTGATACAAAGCTAGCTGAGTGACAGAAAACACAGACCTGTGGTGGATAGTTATTTTTTGAATTGAATGGAATATTGTATATCCTTCTTTTCTTCATCTATAATAATGACTTAGACATGGGTGCACAGGGCACAATTTTAAAAATTGCAGAAAACTGGGCTTAAATCTGTGTTGTGCACTAGGACTCTGTGCAAGTCTTTCCATACACATATGTACTGTAATTGCCTGGGAAGTTTAAACTTCCAAAGGGCTGATTTCCACAGCCCAGGACCCTCCATGAAAGTTGACACAAAAATTGCACAAAACCTGGAAGCATTGTGAACTGTGAGCAGGATAAAGAAAGACTTCAGGAGGACAGGTTGATGGATTGGGTTGACAAGTGGCAAATGAAATTTAATGTGGAGAAGTGTGAAGTGATTCATTTTGGTTGGAAGAACATGGAGAGACAATATAAAATAAAGGGTGTAATTATAAAGGGGGTGCAGGAGCAAAGGGACCTGGGTGTATTTGTGCACAAATAATTGGAGGTGGCAGGTTAATTTGAGAAAGCGATTAATAAAGCATATGGTATTCCAGGCTTTATAAAGAGGAGCATAGAGTACATGATCAAGGAGGTTGTGATAATCCTGTATAAAACACTGGTTCAGCCCAAACAGAAGCATTCATTGTGTCCAGTTCTGGGCTCTACACTTCAGAAAAGATCTGAAGGCAGAAAGGTACAGAAAGAAATTAAGATATGATACCATGGATGATGAACTTCAATTAGGTGAGTAAATTGGAGCAGCTGGGATTGTTTTCCTTGGAGAAGAGAAGGTGAAGAGGAGAATTGAGAGCAGTATTAAACATCATGAGGAGTCTGGACAGAGTAGATAGGGGAAAACAGATCCCATTGATGGAACGATAGAGAACCGGAGAACACGGATATAGACCGATGGCAGGGTAACCAGTGGCAACATGAGGATGGAACTTTTTACACAGCTGGTGGTGAGGATCTGGAATCTACTGCCTGAGATATTGGTGTATCGAGATCAATCCTGAGAGTGTGTGGATCAGGATCAATCCTGAAAGTATGGTGATCAGGATCAATCATGAGAGTGTGTTGATTAGGATCAGTCCTCAGAGCATGTGGGATCAGGATCAATCCTGAGAGTGTGTGGATCAGGATCAATCCGGAGAGTGTGTTGATCAGGATCAATCCTGAGAGTGTGTGCATCAAGATCAATCCTGAGATTGTGCGGATCAGGATCAATCCTGAGAGTGAGTGGATCAGGGTCAATCCTGAGAGTGTGTGGATCAGGATCAATCCTGAGAGTGTGTGCATCAAGATCAATCCTGAGAGTGTGCAGATCAGGATCAATCGTGAGAGTGAGGGGATCAGGGTCAATCCTGAGAGTGTGTGCACCAGTATCAATCCTGAGAGTATGTGGATCAGGATAAGCCCTGAGAGTGCATGGATCAGGATCAAGACTCGAGTGCGTGGATCAGGAAAAAGCCTGACAGTATGTGGATCACGATCAATCCTGAGAGTGTGTGGATCAGGATCAATCCTGAGAGGGTGTGTATCAGTATCAATCCTGAGAGTGTGGGGTATCAGGATCAATCCTGAGAGTGTGTGGATCAAGATAAGCCCTGAGATTGCATGGATCAGGATCAATGCTACGAGTGCGTGGATCAGGAAAGATCCTGACAGTATGTGGATCAGGATCAATCCTGAGAGTGTGTGGATCAGGATCAATCATGAGAGTGTGTTGATCAGGATCAATCCTGAGAGTGTGTGGGATCAGGATCAATCCTGAGAGTTTGTTGATCAGGATCAATCCTAAGAGGGTGTGGGATCAGGGTCAATCCTGAGAGTGTGTGGGTCAGGATCAATCCTGAGAATGTGTGGATCAGGGTCAATCCTGAGAGTGTGTGGATCAGGATCAACCAGGAGAGTGTGTTGATCAGGTTCAATCCTGAGAGATTGTTGATCAGGATCAATCCTGAGAGGGTGTGGGATCAGGATCAATCCTGAGAGTGTGTTGATTGGGATCAATCCTGGGAGCGTGTGGATCAGGATCAATCCTGTGAGTGTGTGCATCAGTATCAATCCTGAGAGTGTGTGGATCAGGATCAATCCTGAAAGTATGGTGATCAGGATCAATCATGAGAGTGTGTTGATTAGGATCAGTCCTCAGAGTGTGTGGGATCAGGATCAATCCTGAGAGTGTGTGGATCAGGATCAATCCTGAGAGTTTGTGGATCAGGATCAATCCTGAGAATATGTGGATCAGGATAAGCTCTGAGAGTGAGGAGTCTGGACAGAGTAGATAAGGGAAAACAGATCCCATTGATGGAACGATAGAGAACCGGAGAACACGGATATAGACCGATGGCAGGGTAACCAGTGACAACATGAGGATGGAACTTTTTACACAGCTGGTGGTGAGGATCTGGAATCTACTGCCTGAGATATTTGTGTATCAGGATCAATGATGAGAGTGTGTGGATCAGTATCAATCCTGAGGGTGTGTTGGATCAGGATCAATCCTGAGAGTGTGTGGATCAGGGTCAATCCTGAGAGTGTGTGGATCAGGATCAATCATGGGAGTGTGTGGATCAGGGTTAATCCTGAGAGAGTGTGGGTCAGGTTCAATTATGAGAGTGTGTGGATCAGGTTCAATCCTCAGAGAGTGCAGATCAAGATTAATCTTGAGACTGTGGGAGATTAGGGTCAATCCTGAGAGTGTGTGGATCAGGATCAATCCTGTGAGTGTGTGGATCAGGATCAATCCTGTGAGTGTGTGCATCAGTAGCAATCCTGAGAGTGTGTGGATCAGGATCAATCCTGAAAGTATGGTGATCAGGATCAATCATGAGAGTGTGTTGATTAGGATCAGTCCTGAGAGTGTGTGGGATCAGGATCAATCCTGAGAGTGTGTGGATCAGGATCAATCCGGAGTGTGTGTTGATCAGGATCAATCTTGAGAGTGTGTGCATCAAGATCAATTCTGAGAGTGTGGGGGATCAGGATCAATCCTGTGTGTGTAGATCAAGATAAGCCCTGACAGTGCATGGATCAGGATCAACCCTGCGAGTGCGTGGATCAGGAAAAATCCTGACAGTATGTGGATCAGGATCAATCATAAGAGTGTGTGGATCAGGATCAATCCGGAGAGTGTGTAGATCCGGATCAATTCTGAGTGTGTGTGCATCAAGATCAATCCTGAGAGTTTGCGGATGAGGATCAATCCTGAGAGTGAGGGGATCAGGGTCAAACCTGAGAGTGTGTGGATCAGGATTAATCCTGTGAGTGTGTTGATTGGGATCAATACTGAGAGTGTGTTGATTGGGATCAATACTGAGAGTTTGTTGATCAGGAACAATCGTAACAGGGGGTGGCATCAGGGTTAATCCTGAGAGGGTGTGGGTCAGGTTCAATTATGAGAGTGTGTGGATCAGGTTCAATCCTAAGAGAGTGCAGATCAAGATTAATCTTGAGGCTGTGGGAGATTAGGGTCAATCCTGTGAGTGTGTGGATCAGGATCAATCCTGAGAGTGTGTGCATCAGTATCAATCCTGAAAGTATGGTGATCAGGATCAATCATGAGAGTGTGTTGATTAGGATCAGTCCTCAGAGTGTGTGGGATCAGGATCAATCCGGAGAGTGTGTTGATCAGGATCAATCTTGAAAGTGTGTGCGTCAAGATCAATCCTGAGAGTGTGCAGATCAGGATCAATCCTGAGAGTGAGAGGATCAAGGTCAATCCTGACAGTATGTGGATCACGATTAGTCCTGAGAGTGTGTGGATCAGGATCAATCCTGAGAGGGTGTGCACCAGTATCAATCCTGAGAGTGTGGGGGATCAGGATCAATCCTGAGTATGTAGATCAAGATAAGCCCTGAGAGTGCATGGATCAGGAACAACCCTGCGAGTGCGTGGATCAGGAAAAATCCTGACAGTATGTGGATCAGGATCAATCATGAGAGTGTATGGATCAGGATCAATCCGGTGAGTGTGTTGATCCAGATCAATCCTGAGAGGGTGTGCATCAAGATCAATCCTGAGAGTGTGCGGATCAGGATCAATCCTGAGAATGAGGGGATCAGGGTCAAACCTGTAAGTGTGTGGATCAGGATCAATCCTGTGAGTGTGTGGATTAGGATCAAGCCTGAGAGTGTGTGGATCAGGATCAATCCTTAGAGTGTGTGCATCAGTATCAATCCTGAGAGTGTGTGGGATCAGGATCAATCCTGAGAATGTGGGGGATCAGGATCAATCCTGAGAGTGTGTGGATCAAGATAAGCCCTGAGATTGCATGGATCAGGATAAATGCTGCGAGTGCGTGGATCAGGAAAAATCCTGAGAGTATGTGGATCAGGGTCAATCCTGAGAGTGTGGATCAGGATAAATCATGAGAGTGGGTGGATCAGGATCAATCCTGAGAGTGTGTGGATCAGGGTTAATCCTGAGAGAGTGTGGGTCAGGTTCAATTATGAGAGTGTGTGGATCAGGTTCAATCCTCAGAGAGTGCAGATCAAGATTAATCTTGAGATTGTGGGAGATTAGGGTCAATCCTGAGAGTGTGTGGATCAGGATCAATCCTGTGAGTGTGTGGATCAGAATCAATCCTGTGAGTGTGTGCATCAGTATCAATCCTGAGAGTGTGTGGATCAGGATCAATCCTGAAAGTATGGTGATCAGGATCAATCATGAGATTGTGTTGATTAGGATCAGTCCTCAGAGTGTGTGGGATCAGGATCAATCCTGAGAGTGTGTGGATCAGGATCAATCCGGAGAGTGTGTTGATCAGGATCAATCTTGAGAGTGTGTGCATCAAGATCAATTCTGAGAGTGTGGGGGATCAGGATCAATCCTGTGTGTGTAGATCAAGATAAGCCCTGACAGTGCACCGATCAGGATCAACCCTGCGAGTGCGTGGATCAGGATCAATCATGGGAGTGTGTTGATCAGGATCAATCCTGAGAGTGTGTGCATCAAGATCAATCCTGAGAGTTTGCGGATGAGGATCAATCCTGAGAGTGAGGGGATCAGGGTCAAACCTGAGAGTGTGTGGATCAGGATCAATCCTGTGAGTGTGTGGATTAGGATCAATCCTGAGAGTGTGTGGATCAGGATCAATCCTGAGAGTGTGTGCATCAGTATCAATCCTGAGAGTGTGTGTGATCAGGATCAATCCTAAGAGTGTGGGGGATCATGATCAAACCTGAGAGTGTGTGGATCAAGATAAGCCCTGAGATTGCATGGATCAGGATCAAACCGGAGAGTGTGTTGATCAGGATGAATCCTGAGAGTGTGTGGATCAGGATCAACCAGGAGAGTGTGTTGATCAGGTTCAATCCTGAGAGATTGTTGATCAGGATCAATCCTGAGAGGGTGTGGGATCAGAGTCTATCCTGAGAGTGTGTGGGTCAGGATCAATCCTGAGAGTGTGTGGATCAGGATCAAGCCTCGAGTGCGTGGATCAGGAAAAATCCTGGGAGTATGTGGATCACGATCAATCCTGAGAGTGTGTGCATCAGGACCAATCTTGAAAGGGTGTGTATCAGTATCAAGGCTGAGAGTGTGGGGGATCAGGATCAATGCTGAGAGTGTATGGATCAAGATAAGCCCTGAGATTGCATGGATCAGGATCAATGCTGCGAGTGCTTTAATCAGGAAAAATCCTGACAGTATGTGGATCAGGATCAATCCTGAGAGTGTGTGGATCAGGATCAATCATGAGAGTGTTTTGATCAGGGTCAATCCTGAGAATGTGTGGGATCAGGATCAATCCTGAGAGTTTGTTGATCAGGATCAATCCTAAGAGGGTGTGGGATCAGGGTCAATCCTGAGAGAGTGTGGATCAGGATCAATCCTGAGAATGTGCAGATCAGGGTCAATCATGAGAGGGTGTGGATCAGGATCAACCAGGAGAGTGTGTTGATCAGGTGCAATTCTGAGAGATTGTTGATCAGGATCAATCCTGAGAGGGTGTGGGATCAGAGTCAATCCTGAGAGTGTGTGGGTCAGAATCAATCCTGAGAGTGTGTGGATCACGATCAATCCTGAGAGTGAGTGGATCAGGGTCAATCCTGAGAGTTTGTGAATCAGGATCAATCTTGAGAGTGTGTGGATCAGGATCAATCATGAGGGTGTGTGGGATCAGGATCAATCCTGAGAGTGTGTGGAATAGGATCAATCCTGAGAGTGTGTTGATTGGGATCAATCCTGAGAGTTTGTTGATCAGCATCAATCCTGACAGAGGGTGGGATCAGGGTTACTCCTGAGAGTGTGTGGGTCAGATTCAATCCTGAGAGTATGTGGATCAGGATCAATCCTGAGAGTTTGTGGATCAGGATCAATCCTGAGAATATGTGGATCAGCATAAGCCCTGAGAGTGCGTGGTTGACAGAAATCCTGACAGTATGTGGATCAGGATCAATCCTGAGAGTTTGTGGATCAGGATTAACCCTGAGAGGGTGTGGGATCAGGGTCAATGCTGAGAGTGTCTGAATCAAGATCAATCTTGAAAGTGTGTGGATCAGGATCAATCGTGAAAGTGTGGTGATCAGGATAAATCCTGAGAGTGTGTGGATCAGTATCAATCCTGAGAGGGTGTGGGATCAGAGTCAATCCTGAGAGTGTGTGGGATCAGGATCAATCCTGAGAGTGTGTGGATCAGGATCAATCCGGAGTGTGTGTTGATCAGGATCAATCTTGAGAGTGTGTGCATCAAGATCAATTCTGAGAGTGTGGGGGATCAGGATCAATCCTGAAAGTATGGTGATCAGGATCAATCATGAGATTGTGTTGATTAGGATCAGTCCTCAGAGTGTGTGGGATCAGGATCAATCCTGAGAGTGTGTGGATCAGGATCAATCCGGAGAGTGTGTTGATCAGGATCAATCTTGAGAGTGTGTGCATCAAGATCAATTCTGAGAGTGTGGGGGATCAGGATCAATCCTGTGTGTGTAGATCAAGATAAGCCCTGACAGTGCACCGATCAGGATCAACCCTGCGAGTGCGTGGATCAGGATCAATCATGGGAGTGTGTTGATCAGGATCAATCCTGAGAGTGTGTGCATCAAGATCAATCCTGAGAGTTTGCGGATGAGGATCAATCCTGAGAGTGAGGGGATCAGGGTCAAACCTGAGAGTGTGTGGATCAGGATCAATCCTGTGAGTGTGTGGATTAGGATCAATCCTGAGAGTGTGTGGATCAGGATCAATCCTGAGAGTGTGTGCATCAGTATCAATCCTGAGAGTGTGTGTGATCAGGATCAATCCTAAGAGTGTGGGGGATCATGATCAAACCTGAGAGTGTGTGGATCAAGATAAGCCCTGAGATTGCATGGATCAGGATCAAACCGGAGAGTGTGTTGATCAGGATGAATCCTGAGAGTGTGTGGATCAGGATCAACCAGGAGAGTGTGTTGATCAGGTTCAATCCTGAGAGATTGTTGATCAGGATCAATCCTGAGAGGGTGTGGGATCAGAGTCTATCCTGAGAGTGTGTGGGTCAGGATCAATCCTGAGAGTGTGTGGATCAGGATCAAGCCTCGAGTGCGTGGATCAGGAAAAATCCTGGGAGTATGTGGATCACGATCAATCCTGAGAGTGTGTGCATCAGGACCAATCTTGAAAGGGTGTGTATCAGTATCAAGGCTGAGAGTGTGGGGGATCAGGATCAATGCTGAGAGTGTATGGATCAAGATAAGCCCTGAGATTGCATGGATCAGGATCAATGCTGCGAGTGCTTTAATCAGGAAAAATCCTGACAGTATGTGGATCAGGATCAATCCTGAGAGTGTGTGGATCAGGATCAATCATGAGAGTGTGTTGATCAGGGTCAATCCTGAGAGTGTGTGGGATCAGGATCAATCCTGAGAGTTTGTTGATCAGGATCAATCCTAAGAGGGTGTGGGATCAGGGTCAATCCTGAGAGAGTGTGGATCAGGATCAATCCTGAGAATGTGCAGATCAGGATCAATCCTGAGAGGGTGTGGGATCAGAGTCAATCCTGAGAGTGTGTGGGTCAGAATCAATCCTGAGAGTGTGTGGATCAGCGTCAATCCTGAGAGTGTGTGGATCACGATCAATCCTGAGAGTGAGTGGATCAGGGTCAATCCTGAGAGTTTGTGAATCAGGATCAATCTTGAGAGTGTGTGGATCAGGATCAATCATGAGGGTGTGTGGGATCAGGATCAATCCTGAGAGTGTGTGGAATAGGATCAATCCTGAGAGTGTGTTGATTGGGATCAATCCTGAGAGTTTGTTGATCAGCATCAATCCTGACAGAGGGTGGGATCAGGGTTACTCCTGAGAGTGTGTGGGTCAGATTCAATCCTGAGAGTATGTGGATCAGGATCAATCCTGAGAATATGTGGATCAGCATAAGCCCTGAGAGTGCGTGGTTGACAGAAATCCTGACAGTATGTGGATCAGGATCAATCCTGAGAGTTTGTGGATCAGGATTAACCCTGAGAGGGTGTGGGATCAGGGTCAATGCTGAGAGTGTCTGAATCAAGATCAATCTTGAAAGTGTGTGGATCAGGATCAATCGTGAAAGTGTGGTGATCAGGATAAATCCTGAGAGTGTGTGGATCAGTATCAATCCTGAGAGGGTGTGGGATCAGAGTCAATCCTGAGAGTGTGTGGGTCAGGATCAATCCTGAGAGTGTGTGGATCAGGATCAAGCCTCGAGTGCATGGATCAGGAAAAATCCTGGCAGTATGTGGATCACGATCAATCCTGAGAGTTTGTGGATCAGGATCAATCCTGAGAGTGTGTGGATCAGGATCAATCCTGAGAGTGTGTGAATCAAGATCAATCTTGAGAGTGTGTGGATTAGGATCAATCCTGACAGTGCGTGAATCAAGATCAATCCTGAGAGTGTGTGGATCAGGATCAATCGTGAAAGTGTGGTGATCAGGATCAATGATGGGAGTGTGTGGATCCGTATCAATCCTGAGGGTGTGTGGGATCAGGATCAATCCTGAGAGTGTGTGGATCAGGATCAATCCTGGGAGTGTGTTGATCGGGATCAACACTGAGAGTTTGTTGATCAGGAACAATCCTAACAGGGGGTGGGATCAGAGTTAATCCTGAGAGAGTGTGGGTCAGGTTCAATTATGAGGGTGTGTGGATCAGGTTCAATCCTGAGAGAGTGCAGATCAAGATTAATCTTGAGACTGTGGGAGATTAGGGTCAATCCTGAGAGTGCGTGGATCAGGATCAATCCTGTGAGTGTGTGGATCAGGATCAATCCTGAGAGTGTGTGCATCACGATCAATCCTGAGAGTGTGTGGATCAGGATCAGTCCTGAAAGTATGGTGATCAGGATCAATCATGAGAGTGTGTTGATTAGGATCAGTCCTCAGCGTGTGTGGGATCAGGATCAATCCTGAGAGTGTGTGGATCAGGATCAATCCGGAGAGTGTGTTGGTCAGGATCAATCTTGAGAGTGTGTGCGTCAAGATCAATCCTGAGAGTGTGCAGATCAGGATCAATCCTGAGAGTGAGAGGATCAGGGTCAATCCTGACAGTATGTGGATCATGATCAATCCTGAGAGTGTGTGGATCAGGATCAATCCTGAGAATGTGGGGGATCAGGATCAATCCTGAGAGTGTGTGGATCAAGATAAGCCCTGAGATTGCATGGATCAGGATAAATGCTGCGAGTGCGTGGATCAGGAAAAATCCTGAGAGTATGTGGATCAGGGTCAATCCTGAGAGTGTGTGGATCAGGATCAATCCTGAGAGTGAGTGGATCAGGGTCAATCCTGAGAGTGTGTGAATCAGGATCAATCCTGAGAGTATGTGGATCAGTATCAATCCTGAGGGTGTGTGGGATCAGGATCAATCCTGAGAGTGTGTGGATCAGGATCAATCCTGAGAGTGTGTGGATCAGGATCAATCCTGAGTGTGTGTGAATCAACATCAATCTTGAGAGTGTGTGGATTAGGATCAATCCTGACAGTGCGTGAATCAAGATCAATCATGAGAGTGTGTGGATCAGGATCAATCGTGAAAGTGTGGTGATCAGGATCAATGATGGGAGTGTGTGCATCAAGATCAATCCTGAGAGTTTGCAGATCAGGATCAATCCTGAGAGTGAGGGGATCAGGGTCAAACCTGAGAGTGTGTGGATCAGGATCAATCCTGTGAGTGTGTGGATTTGGATCAATCCTGAGAGTGTGTGGATCAGTATCAATCCTGAGGGTGTGTGGGATCAGGATCAATCCTGAGAGTGTGTGGATCAAGATCAATCCCGAGAGTGTGTTGATCCGGATCAATCCTGAGAGTGTGTGCATCAAGATCAATCCTGAGAGTTTGCGGATCAGAATCAATCCTGAGAGTGAGGGGATCAGGGTCAAACCTGAGAGTGTGTGGATCAGGATCAATCCTGTGAGTGTGTGGATTTGGATCAATCCTGAGAGTGTGTGGATCAGGATCAATCCTGAGAGTGTGTGCATCAGTATGAATCCTGAGAGTGTGTCGGATCAGGATCAATCCTAAGAGTGTGGGGGATCAGGATCAATCCTGAGAGTGTGTGGATCAAGATAAGCCCTGAGATTGCATGGATCAGGATCAATGCTGTAAGGGCGTGGATCAGGAAAAATTCTGACAGTATGTGGATCAGGGTCAATCCTGGGAGTGTGTGGATCCGGATCAAGCATGAGAGTGTGTTGATCAGGATCAATCCTGAGAGTGTGTGCGTCAGGATCAATCCTGAGAGTGTGTGGATCAGGATCAATCCTGAGAGTGTGTGTTTCAGGGTCAATCCTGAGAATGAGGTGATCAGGATCAATCCTGAGAGTGTGGGGGATCAGTGTAAATACTGAGAGTGTGTGCATCAGGGTAAATGCTGAGAATCTGTGGATCAGGATCAGCCCTGAGAGTGTGTGCATCAGGGTCAATCCTGAGATTGTGTGAATCAGGATCAATCATGAGAGTGAGGTGATCAGGATTAATCCTGAGAGTGTGGGCGATCAGTGAAAATCCTGAGAGTGTTTGCATCAGGGTAAATGTTGAGAATGTCTGGATCATGATCAGTCCTGAGAGTGGATGGATTAGGATCAATTTTGAGAGTGTGTGGATCTGATTCACTGCTGTGAGTGTGTGGATCATGATCAATGCTCAGAGTGTGTGGATCAGGATCAATCCTGAGAGTGTGTTGATCAAGATCAATCCTGAGAGTTTGTGGATCAGGATGAATCCTGAGTATGTGGATCACGATCAATCCTGGGAGCACGTGGTTCAGGAAAAATGCTGACAGTATGTGGATCAGGATCAATACTGAGAGTGTGGGAGATCATGATCAACCCTGTGAGCGTGTAGATCAGGATCAATCCTGAGAGTGTGTGGACCAGTGTCAATCCTGAGAGTGTGTGAATCAGGATCAATCCTGAGAGGGTGTAGATCAGGATCAATACTGAGTGTGAGGTGATCAGGATCAATCCTGAGAGTGTCTGGATCATGATCAAACCTGAGAGTGTGGGGGATCAGGATCCATCATGAGATTGTGTGGATCATGATCCATCCTGAGAGTGTGGGAGATCAGGATCAATCAGGTGAGTTTGTGGAACAGGATTCAACCTGAGAGTCTGTGGATCAGGATCAATTCTGTGAGTGTGGGGATCTGGATCAATCCTGAGAGTATGTGGATCAGGATCAATCCTAAGATTGTGTGAATGAGGATAACCCTGAAAGTGCGTGGATCAGGATCAACCCTGGGAGTGCGTGGATCAGGAAAAATCCTGACATTATGTGGATCAGGATCAATCCTGAGTGTGTGTGGATCAGGATCAAACCTGACAGTGTGTGTTGATGAGGATCAATCCTGAGGTTGTGGGAGATCAGGATCAATCCTGTGTGTGTGTGGGTCAGGATCAATTCTGAGAGTGTGGGTTATCAGGATCGATGCTGAGAGTGTGTGGATCTGGATCAATACTGAGAGTGTCTGGATGAGGATCAATCCTGGGAGTGCGTGCATCAGGGTCAATCCTGAGAGTGTGTCGATCAGGATCAAACCTGACAGTGTGTGTGGATCAGGATCAATCCTGAGAGTGTGTGAATCAAGATCAATCTTGAGAGTGTGTGGATCAGGATCAATCCTGAGAGTGTGTGAATCGATATCAATTTTGAGAGTGTGTGGATCAGGATCAATCGTGAAAATGTGGTGATCAGGATCAATCATGAGAGTGTGTGGGTCAGTATCATTCCTGAGGGTGCGTGGGATCAGGATCAATCCTGAGAGTGTGTGGATCAGGATCAATCTTTACAGGGGGTGGGATCAGGGTTAATCCTGAGAGTGTGTGGGTCAGGTTCAATTATGAGAGTGTGTGGATCAGAATCAATCCTGAGAGTGTGTGGATCAGGGTAAATCCTGAGAGTGTGCGGATCAGGATCAATCCTGAGAGTGTGTGTTTCAGGGTCAATCCTGAGGGTGAGGTGATAAGGATCAATCCTGAGAGTGTGGGGGATCAGTGTAAATACTGGGAGTGTGTGCATCAGGGTAAATGCTGAGAATCTGTGGATCAGGATCAGCCCTGAGAGTATGTGCATCAGGGTCAATCCTGAGATTGTGTGAATCAGGATCAATCATGAGAGTGAGGTGATCAGGATTAATCCTGAGAGTGTGGGGATCAGTGAAAATCCTGAGAGCGTGTGCATCATGGTAAATGCTGAGAATGTCTGGATCAGGACCAGTCCTGAGAGTGGGTGGATTAGGATCAACCTTGAGAATGTGTGGCTCAGAATCACTGCTGTAAGTGTATGGATCATGATCAATCCTGAGAGTGTGTGGATCAGGATGAATCCTGAGAGCGTGTGGATCAGGATCAATCCTTAGAGTGTGTGCATCAGGATCAATCCTAAGAGTGTGTTGATCAGGATCAATCTTGAGACTTTGTTGATCATGATCATTCCTGAGGGTGTGGGGGAACAGGATCAATGATGAGCGTGCGTGAATCAGGGTCAATCCTGAGAGTGTAGATCAGTATCAATCCTGAGAATGTCTGGATCAGGACAAGCCCTGAGAGTGCATGGATCAGGATCAACCCTGGGTGTGCGTGGATCAGAAAAAATCCTGACAGTATGTGGATCATGATCAATCCTGAGAGTTTGTGGTTCAGGATCAATCCTGAGAGTGTGTGGATCAGGAACAAATCTGAGAGTGTGTGTTTCAGCGTCAATCCTGAGAGCGTGTGAATCAGGATCAACCCTGAGAGTGTGTGCATCAGGGTCAATCCTGCGAGTGTGTGGATCAGGATCAATCCTGAGAGTGTGTGTTTCAGGATCAATCCTGCGAGTGTGTGTATCAGGATCAATCCTGAGAGTGTGTGGATCAGGATAAATCCTGACAGTATGTGTGGATCAGGTCAACCCTGAGAGCGTGTTGATCAGGAACAATCCTGAGACTTTGTTGATCAGGATCAATCCTGAGAGTGTATTGATCAGGATCAATTCTGAGACTTTGTTGATCAGGGTCAATCCTGAGAATGTGTGCATCAGAGTAAATACTGAGAATGTGTGGATCAGGATCAGCCCTGAGAGTGGGTGGATCAGGATCAACCTGGAGAGTGCGTGGGTCAGGATCATTCATGACAGTATGTGGTTCGGGATCAATACTGAGAGTGTGTGCATCAGCGTCAATGATGAGAGCATGTGGATCAGGATCAATCCAGAGAGTGTGTGGATCAGGGTCAATCCTGAGATTGTGTGAATCAGGATCAATGCTGAGAGTGTGTTAATCAGGATCAATCCTGAGAGTGAGTGGATCAGGATCAATCCTGAGAGTGTGTGCATCAGGATCAATCCTGAGAGTGTGTTGATCAGGATCAATCTTGAGACTTTGTTGATCATGATCATTCCTGAGAGGGTGGGGGATCAGGATCAATCCTGAGAGTGTCTGGATCAGGATAAGCCGTGAGAGTGCATGGATCAGGATCAACCCTGGGAGTGCGTGGATCAGAAAAAGTCCTGACAGCATGTGGATCATGATCAATCCTGAGAGTTTGTGGTTCAGGATCAATCCTCAGAGTGTGAGCGTCAGGGTCAATCCTGAGATTGTGTAGATCAGGATCAATCCTGAGAGTGTGTGTATCAGGATCAATCCTGAGACTTTGTTGATCAGGGTCAATCCAGAGAGTGTGTTGATCAAGATCAATCCTGAGAGTGTGTTGATCAGGATCAATCCTGAGACTTGTTGATCATGATCTTTCCTGAGAGATTGGGGGATCAGGATCAATGATGAGAGTGCGTGCATCAGGGTCAATCCTGAGAGTGTATGGATTAGGATCAATCCTGACAGTGTGAGTTGGACAGGATCAATCCTGGGAGTGTGTGAGATCAGGATCTGTACAGTGAGTTTGTGGATCAGGATCAACCCTGAGAGTGTGTGGATCAGGCTCAATGCTGTGATTGTTCGGGATCAGGATCAATCCTGACTGTATGTGGATCAGGATCAATCCTGAGAGTGTGTGTATCAGGATCAATCCTGACAGTATGTGTAGATCAGGTCAATCCTGAGAGTGTGTTGATCAGGAACAATCCTGAGACTTTGTTGATCAGGATCAATCCTGAGAGTGTATTGATCAGGATCAATCTTGAGACTTTGTTGATCAAGATCAATCCTGAGAGTGTGTGCATCAGGGTAAATGCTGAGAATGTGTGGATCAGGATCAGCCCTGTGAGTGGGCAGGTCAGGATCAACTTTGAGAGTGCGTGGATCAAGATCATTCATGACAGTATGTGGTTCAGGATCAATGCTGAGAGTGTGTGCAACAGCGTCAATGATGAGAGCAAGTGGATCAGGATCAATCCAGAGAGTGTGTGAATCAGGATCAATGCTGAGAGTGTATTGATCAGGATCAATCTTGAGACTTTGTTGATCATGATCATTCCTGAGAGGGTGGGGGATCAGGATCAATCCTGAGAGTGTCTGGATCAGGATAAGCCGTGAGAGTGCATGGATCAGGATCAACCCTGGGAGTGCGTGGATCAGAAAAAGTCCTGACAGCATGTGGATCATGATCAATCCTGAGAGTTTGTGGTTCAGGATCAATCCTGAGAGTGTGTGTTTCAGGATGAATCCTGAGGGTGTGTGTCTCAGGATCAATCCTGAGATTTTGTTGATCAGGGTCAATCCAGAGAGTGTGTTGATCAAGATCAATCCTGAGAGTTTGTTGATCAGGATCAATCCTGAGACTTGTTGATCATGATCTTTCCTGAGAGTTTGGGGGATCAGGATCAATGATGAGAGTGCGTGCATCAGGGTCAATCCTGAGAGTGTATGGATTAGGATCAATCCTGACAGTGTGAGTTGGACAGGATCAAACCTGGGAGTGTGTGAGATCAGGATCCGTACTGTGAGTTTGTGGATCAGGATCAACCCTGAGAGTGTGTGGATCAGGCTCAATGCTGTGATTGTTTGGGATCAGGATCAATCCTGACAGTATGTGGATCAGGATCAATCCAGAGAGTGTGTGTATCAGGATCAATCCTGACGGTACGTGTGGATCAGGTCAATCCTGAGAGTGTGTTGATCAGGAACAATCCTGAGACTTTGTTGATCAGGATCAATCCTGAGAGTGTACTGATCAGGATCAATCTTGAGACTTTGTTGATCAAGATCAATCCTGAGAGTGTGTGCATCAGGGTAAATGCTGAGAATGTGTGGATCAAGATCAGCCCTGAGAGTGGGTAGATCAGGATCAACCTTGAGAGTGCGTGGATCAAGATCATTCATGACAGTATGTGGCTCAGGATCAATGCTGAGAGTGTGTGCATCAGCGTCAATGCTGAGAGCATGTGGATCAGGATCAATCCAGAGAGTGTGTGGATCAGGTTCAATCCTGAGATTGTGTGAATCAGGATCAATGCTGAGAGTGTGTTAATCAGGATCAATCCTGAGAGTGCGTGGATTAGGATCAATCCTGACAGTGTGTGTTGGACAGGATCAAACCTGGGAGTGTGGGAGATCAGGATCCATCCTGTGAGTTTGTGGATCAGTATCAACCCTGAGAGTGTGTGGATCAGGCTCAATGTTGTGATTGTTCGGGATCAGGATCAATCCTGACAGTATGTGGATCAGCATCAATCCTGACAGTGTGTGGTTCAGTTTCAATCCTGAGAGTATGTGGATCAGGATCAATCCTGACAGTATGTGTGGATCAGGTCAATCCTGAGAGTGTGTTGATCAGGATCAATCCTGAGACTTTGTTGATCAAGATCAATCCTGAGAGTGTGTGCATCAGGGTAAATGCTGAGAATGTGTGGATCAGGATCAGCCCTGAGAGTGCGTGGATCAGGATCATTCATGACAGGATCAATGCTGAGAGTGTGTGCATCATTGTCAATGCTGAGAGCATGTGGATCAGGATCAATCCTGAGAGTGTGGGAGATCAGGATGAGAGTTTGTGGATCACGATCAATCCTGAGACTTTGTTGATCAGGATCAATCCTGAGAGTGTGTGGATCAGGATCAATCCTGATAGTGTCTGTGGAACAGGGTCAATCCTGAGAGTGTGGGAGATCAGGATGAATCCTGTGAGTGTGTGGATCAGGATCAACCCTGAGAGTTTATGCATCAGGATCAATCCTGAGAGTGTGTTGATCAGGACCAATTCTGAATCTTTGTTGATCATGATCATTCATGAGAGTGTTGGGGATTATGATCATTCCTGAGAGTGCGTGGATCAGGATCATTCATGACAGTATGTGGTTCTGGATCAACCCTGAGGGTGTTTGGATCAGGATCAATCCTGTGAGTGTGGGGATCAGGATCAAACCTGACAGTACGTGGATCAGGATCAATCCTGACAATGTGTGGATCAGGATCAATACTGAGAGTGTGTGGATCAGGATCAATCCTGACAGTGTGTGGATCAGGATCAATCCTGAGAGTGTGTGGATCAGGTCAATCCTGAGAGTGTGGGAAATCATGAGCAATCCTGAGAGTGTGTGGATCAGGATCAGTCCTGAGAGTGTGTGGATCAGGATCAATTCCTGAGAGTGTGTGGATCAGAGTGAATCATGGAAGTGTGGGGACCAGCGACAAACATGAGGACTTGGGAATTAGGATCAGTCCTCAGAGTGTGGGGAATCATGATCAATCCTGAGAGTGTGTGCATCAGGGTCAATCCTGAGAATGTGTGGATCAAGTTCAATCCTGAGAGTGTGTGGATCAGGATCAATCCTGACAGTTTGTGGATCAGGATCAATCCTGAGAGTGTGTGGATCAGGTCAATCCTGAGAGTGTGGGAAATCATGAGCAATCCTGAGAGTGTTTGGATCAGGATCAATTCTGTGAGTGTGGGGATCAGGATCAAACCTGACAGTATGTGGATCACGATCAATCCTGACAATGCATGGATCATAATCAATCCTGACAACGTCTGTGGATCAGGATCAATCCTGACCCTGTGGGAGATAAGGATCAATCCTCTGAGCGCGTGGATCAGGATCAACCCTGAGAGTGTGTGTATCAGGATCAGCTCAGAGAATGCGTGGATCAGGATCAACCCTGAGAGTGTGCGGATCAGGATCAATCCTGAGAGTGTGTGGGTCAGGATCAATCCTGAGAGTGTGTGGATCAGGATGAAACCTGAGAGTGAGGGGGAATCAGGATCAATCGTGATAGTGTGTGGATCAGGATCAATCCTGAGACTGTGAGAATCAGGATCGATCCTGACAGTCTGTGTGGATCAGTATCAATACTGAGAGTTTGGAAGATCATGACCAATCTTAAGAGTGTGAGCATCAGGATCAATCCTGAGTGTGTGTGGGTCAGGATCAATCCAGTGAGTTTGTGGATAAGAGTCAATCCTGAGAGTGTGGGGGTCCAGGGACAAACATGAGGGCTTGGGAATCAGGATCTGTCCTTAGACTGTGGGGGAACATGATCAATGCTGGGAGTGTGTGGATCATGTTCAAACCTGATAGTGTGTGAATCAGGATCAATCCTGAGAGTGTGTGTATCAGGATCTATCCTGAGAGTGAGGTGATCAGGATCAATGCTGAGACTGTGTTGATCAGGATCAATCCTGAGAGTGTGTTGTTCAGGATAAATCCTGAGAATGTGTGGATCTGGTGCAATCCTGACAGTGTGTGCATCAGGATCAATCCTGAGAGTGAGGTGATCAGGATCAATCCTGAGAATGTGGGGGATCAGTGTAAATCCTGAGAGTGTGTGCATCAGGGTAAATGCTAAGAATGTGTGGATCAGGATGAGCCCTGAGAGTGTGTGCATTAATGTCAATCCTGAGAGTGTGTGGATCAGGATCAATCATGAGAGTGTGTGTTTCAGGGTCAATCCTAAGATTGTGTGAATCAGGGTCAATCCTGTGAGTGTGTGGATCAGGATCAATCCTGAGAGTTTGTGGATCAGGATGAATCCTGAGGGTATGTGGATCACGATAAACCCTGGGAGCACGTGGTTCAGGAAAAGTCTTGACCGTATGTGGATCAGGATCAATACTGAGAGTATGTGGATCATGAGCCATCCTGAGAGTGTGGGAGATCAGGATCAATCTGGTGAGTTTGTGGATCAGGATTCACCCGGAGAGTCTGAGGATCAGGATCAATTCTGTGAGTGTGGGGATCTGGATCAATCCTGACCTTATGTGGATCAGGATCAATCCTCAGATTGTGTGGATAAGGATAACCCTGAGAGTGCATGGATCAGGATCTACCCTGGGAGTGCGTGGATCAGGAAAAATCCTGACATTATGTGGATCAGGATCAATCCTGAGAGTGTGTGGATCAGAATCAATCCTGAGTGTGTGTGGATCAGGATCAAACCTGACAGTGTGTGTGGGTCAGGATCAATCCTGAGAGTGTGGGAGATCAGGATCAATCCTGTGTATGTGTGGATCAGCGTCAATGCTGAGAGCATGTGGATCAGGATCAATCCTGAGAGTGTGTGGATCAGGATCAATTCTGAGACTTTGTTGATCATGATCATTCCTGAGAGTGTGGGGGATCAGGATAAATCATGAGAGTGCGTAAATCAGTGTCCATCCTGAGAGTGTGTGGATCAGGATCAACCCTGATAGTGTTTGGATCAGGATCAATCCTGTGAGTGTGGGGATCAGCATCAAACCTGACAGTATGTGGATCAGGATCAATCCTGACTATGTGTGCATCAGGATCAATCCTGGCAACGTTTGTGGATCAGGATAATTCCTGACCCTGTGGGAGATAAGGATCAATCCTCTGAGCGCGTGGATCAGGATCAACCCTGAGAGTGTGTGTATGAGGATCAGCTCTGAGAGGGCGTGGATCAGGATCAATCCTGAGAGGGCGTGGATCAGGATCAAACCTGAGAGTGTGGGGGAATCTAGATCAATCGTGAGAGTGTGTGGATCAGGATCAGTCCTGAGATTGTGTGGATCAGGATCAATCCTGACAGTCTGTGTGGATCAGTATCAATACTGAGAGTGTGGGAGATCATGACCAATCTTAAGAGTGTGTGCATCAGAGTCAATTCTGAGTGTGTGTGGGTCAGGATCAATCCAGTGAGTGTGTGGATAAGAGTCAATCCTGAGAGTGTGGCGGTCCAGGGACAAACATGAGTGCTTGGGAATCAGATCTATCCTTAGACTGTGGGGGAACATGATCAATGCTGGGAGTGTGTGGATCATGTTCAATCCTGAGAGTGTGTGGATCAGGATAAATCCTGAGAGTGTGTGGATCAGGTGTAATCGTGATTGTGTGTGAATCAGGATCGATCCTGAGAGTGTGTGTATCAGGATCAATCCTGAGAGTGAGGTGATCAGGGTCAATGCTGAGACTGTGTTGATCAGGATCAATCCTGAGAGTGTGTTGATCAGGATCAATCCTGAGAGTGTGTGGATCAGGTGCAATCTTGAGAGTGTGTGCATCAGGATCAATCCTGAGAGTGAGGTGATCAGGATCAATCCTGAGAGTGTGGGGAATCAGTGTAAATCCTGAGAGTGTGTGCATCAGGGTAAATGCTATGAGAGTGAGGTGATCAGGATCAATCCTGAGAGTGTGAGGGATCAGTGTAAATCCTGAGAGTGTGTGCATCAGGGTAAATGCTAAAAATGTGTGGATCAGGATCAGCCCTGAGAGTGTGTGCATTTGGGTAAATCCTGAGAGTATGTGGATCAGGATCAATCAAGAGAGTGTGTGAATCAGGGTCAATCCTGAGATTGTGTGTATCAAAATCAATCCTGATAGTGAGGTGATCAGGGTTAACCCTGAGAGTGTGGGGGATCAGTGTAAATCGTGAGAGTGTGTGCATCAGGGTAAATGCTGAGAATGTCTGGATCAGGATCAGCCCTGAGAGTGGGTGGATTAGGATCAACCTTGAGAGTGTGTGGATCAGAATCACTCCTGTGAGTGTGTGGATCATGATCAATCCTGAGAGTGTGTGGATCAGGATCAATCCTGAGAGTTTGTGGATCAGGATGAATCCTGAGAGTATGTGGATCACGATCAACCCTGGGAGAACGTGGTTCAGGAAAAATGCTGACAGTATGTGGATCAGGATCAATACTGAGAGTGTGGGAGATCATGAACAACCCTGTGAGCGTGTGCATCAGGATCAATCCTGAGAGTGTGTGGATCAGAGTCAATCCTGAGAGTGTGCGAATCAGGATCAATCCTGAGAGTGTGTGTATCAGGATCAATCCTGAGAGTGAGTGGATCAGGATCAATACTGACAGTGTGTGGATCATGATCAAACCTGAGATTGTGGGGGATCAGGATCAATCATGAGATTGTGTGGATCAGGATCAGTCCTGAGAGTGTGTGGATCATGATCAATCCTGACAGTGTGGGGGATCAGGATCAATCATGAGATTGTGTGGATCAGGGTCAATCCTGAGAGTGTGTGGATCATGATCCATCCTGAGAGTGTGGGAGATCAGGATCAATCTGGTGAGTTTGTGGATCAGGATTCTCCCTCAGAGTCTGTGGATCAGGATCAATTCTTTGAGTGTGGGGATTTGGATCAATCCTGTCAGTATGTGGATCAGGATCAATGCTGAGATTGTGTTGATCAGGATCAATCGAGAGTGTGTGTGGATCAGGTGCAATTCTGAATGTGTGTGCATCAGGATCAATCCTGAGAGTGAGGTGATCAGGATCAATCCGGAGAGTGTGGGGGATCAGTGTAAATCCTGAGAGTGTGTGCATCAGGGTAAATGCTAAGAATGTGTGGATCAGGATCAGCCCTGAGAGTGTGTGCACTAGGGTCAATCCTGAGAGTGTTTGGATCAGGATCAATCATGACAGTATGTGGTTCAGGATCAATGCTGAGAGTGTGTGCATCAGCGTCAATGCTGAGAGCATGTGGATCAGGATCAATCCTGAGAGTGTGTGGATCAGGGTCAATCCTGAGATTGTTCGGGATCAGGATCAATCCTGACAGTGTGTGTGGATCAGGTCAATCCTGAGATTGTGTGGATCAGGATCAATCCTGAGAGTTTGTGGATAAGGATCAACCCTGAGAGTGTGTGGATCAGGCTTAATGCTGTGATTGTTCGGGATCAGGATCAATCCTGACAGTATGTGGATCAGGATCAATCCTGAGAGTGTGTTGATCAGGATCAATCCTGAGACTTTGTTGATCAGGATCAATCCTGAGAGTGCGTTGATCAGGATCAATCCTGAGACTTTATTGATCAAGATCGATCCTGAGAGTGTGTGCATCAGGGTAAATGCTGAGAATGTGTGGATCAGGATCACCCCTGAGAGTGCGTGGATCAGGATCATTCATGACAGTATGTGGTTCAGGATCAGTCCTGAGAGTGTTTGGATCAGGATCAATCCTGTGAGGGTGGGGATCAGGATCAAACCTGACAGTACTTGGATCAGGATCAATCCTGACAATGTGTAGATCAGGATCATTCCTGACAACATCTGTGGATCAGAATCAATCCTGACCCTATGGGAGATAAGGATCAATCCTCTGAGCACGTGGATCAGGATCAACCCTGAGAGTGTGTGTATCAGGATCAGCTCAGAGAATGCGTGGATCAGGATCAACCATGAGAGTGCGTGGATCAGGATAAATCCTGAGAGTGTGTGGATCAGGATGAAACCTGAGAGTGTGGGGGAATCAGGATCAATCGTGAGAGTGTGTGGATCAGGATCAATCCTGAGAGTGTGAGGATCAGGATCAATCCTGACAGTCTGTGTGGATCAGTATCAATACTGAGAGTTTGGGAGATCATGACCAATCGTAAGAGTGTGAGCATCAGGATCAATCCTGAGTGTGTGTGGGTGAGGATCAATTCAGTGAGTGTGTGGATAAGAGTCAATCCTGAGAGTGTGGGGTCCAGGGACAAACATGAGGGCTTGGGAATCAGGATCTGTCCTCAGACTGTGGGGGAACATGATCAATGCTGGGAGTGTGTGGATCATGTTCAATCCCGAGAGTGTGTGGATCAGGATAAATCCGGAGAGTGTGTGGATCAGGTGAAATCCTGATAGTGTGTGAATCAGGAACAATCCTGAGAGTGTGTGTATCAGGATCAATCCTGAGAGTGAGATGATCAGGATCAATGCTGAGACTGTGTTGATCAGGATCAATCCTGAGAGTGTGTGGATCAGGTGCAATCCTGAGAGTGTGTGGATCATGATCAATCCTGAGAGTGTGGGGGATCAGGATCAGTCATGAGATTGTGTGGATCAGGATCAATCCTGAGAGTGTGTGGATCATGATCCATCCTGAGAGTGTGGGAGATCAGGATCGATCTGGTGAGTTTGTGGATCAGGATTCACCCTGAGAGTCTGTGGATGAGGATCAATTCTGTGAGTGTGGGGATCTAGATCAATCCTGACAGTATGTGGATCAGGATCAATCTTGAGATTGTGTGAATAAGGATAACCCTGAGAGTGCGTGGATCAGGATCAACCCTGGGAGTGCGTGGATCAGGAAAAATCCTGACAATATGTGGATCAGGATCAATCCTGAGAGTGTGTGGATCAGAATCAATCCTGAGTGTGTGTGGATCAGGATCAATCCTGACAGTGTGTGTGGATCAGGATCAATCCTGAGAGTGTGGAGGTCAGGATCAATCCTGTGTGTGTGTGGATCAGGTCGATCCTGAGAGTGTGTTGAACTGGATCAATCCTGAGAGTGTGTTGATCAGGATCAATCCTGAGTCTTTGTTGATAAAGATCAATCCTGAGAGTGTGTGCATCAGGGTAAATGGTGAGAATGTGTGGATCAGGATCAGCCCTGAGAGGGGGTGCATCAGGATCAACCTTCAGAGTGCATGGGTTAGGATCATTCAAGACAGTATGTGGATCAGGATCAATCCTGAGAGTGTGTGGATCAGGGTCAATCCTGTGAGTGTGTGAACCAGGATGAATCCTGAGAGTGTGTTAATCATGATCAATCCTCAGAGTGTGTGGCTCAGGATCAACCCTTAGAGTGTGTGGATCAGGATCAATCCTGAGAGTGTGTGGATCAGGATCAATCCTGGGAATGTGGGAGATCAGGATCAATCCTGTGAGTTTGTGGATCAGGATCAACCCTGAGAGTGTGTGGATCAGGATCAATTCTGTGAGTGTTGGGATCAGGATCAATCCTGATAATATGTGAATCAGGATCAATCCTGAGAGTGTGTGGGTCAGGACCATCCCTGAGAGTCCGTGGATCAGGTTCAATGCTGAGAGTGTGTGCATCAGGGTAAATGCTGGGAATGTGTGGATCAGGATCAGCCCTGAGAGTGTGTGGATCAGCAACAAACCTGTTGCTATGGGGGATCATAATGAATTCTGAGAGTGTGTGTTTCAGGATCTATCCTGAGAGGGTGTGGATCAGTAACAAACCTGTGATTGTGGGGGATCATGATGAATTCTGAGAGTGTGTGCATCTGTGTCAATCGTGGGTGTGTGTGGATCAGGATCAATCCTGAGAGTATATGGATGGATCAGGGTCAATCCTGTGAGTGTGTGTATCAGTATCAATCCTGAGAGTGAGGTGATCAGGATCAATCCTGAGAGTGTGTTGATCAGGATCAATCCAGAGAGTGAGTGGATCAGGATCAATCGAAATAGTATGTGGATCAGGATCAAACCTGAGATTGTGGCATTTCAGGATCAATGCTGAGAGCGCGTGCATCAGGATCAATCCTGAGACTTTGTTGATCAGGATCAATACTGAGAGTGTGTGGATAAGGATCAAGCCAGTAAGTGTGTGGATCAGGATCAAACCTGACACTGTGGGGTATCAGGATCAATCCTGAGAGTGCGTGCATCAGGGTCAATCCTGAGAGTTTGTTGATCAGGATCAATCCTGACAGAATGTGAATCAGGAACAATCCAGAGAGTGTGTGGATCAGGATCAATCCTGAGTCTGTGGGGTATCAGGATCAATCCTGAGAGTGCGTGCATCAGGGTCAATCCTGCGAGTTTGTTGATCAGGATCAAACCTGAGACTTTGTTGATCAGTATGAATCCTGAGAGTGTGTTGATCAGGATCAATCCTGAGACTTGGTTGATCAAGATCAATCCTGAGAGTGGGTGCATCAGGGTAAATGCTGAGAATGTGTGGATCAGGATCAGCCCTGAGAGTGGGTGCATCAGGATCAATCCTCAGAGTGTGTGGATCAGGATCATTCATGACAGTACGTGGTTTAGGATCAATCCTGAGAGTGTGTGCATCATGGTCTATCCTGAGAGCATGTGGATCACGATCAATCCTGAGAGTGTGTGGATGAGGGTCAATCCTGTGAGTGTTGAATCAGGATCAACCCTGAGAGTGTGTTAATCAGGATCAATCCTCAGAGTGTGTGGATCAGGATCAAACCTTAAAGTGTGTTGATCAGGATCGATCCTGAGACTTTGTTGATCAGGATCAATCCTGAGAGTGTGTGGATCAGGATCAATCCTGAGAGTGTATTGATCAGGATCAATCTTGAGACTTTGTTGATCATGATCATTCCTGAGAGGGTGGGAGATCAGGATCAATCCTGTCAGGTTGTGGATCAGGATCAACCCGGAGAGTGTGTCAATCAGGATCAATCCTGTGAGTGTGTGAATCAGGATCAATCCTGAGACTTTGTTGATCAGGATCATTCCTGAGAGTGTTTGGATCATGGTCAATCCTGATAGAGTGTGTGGAACAGGATCAATTCTGAGATTGTGGGAGATTAGGATCAATCCTGTCAGGTTGTGGATCAGGATCAACCCTGAGAGTGTGAGGATCAGGATCAATCCCGTGAGTGTGTGAATCAGGATCAATCCTGAGAGTGTGTGCATCAGGGTCAATCCTGAGAGTTTGTTGATCAGGATCAATCCTGACAGAATGTGAATCAGGAACAATCCAGAGGGTGTGTGGATCAGGATCAATCCTGAGACTGTGGGGTATCAGGATCAATTCTGAGTGTGCGTGCATAAGGGTCAACCCTGCGAGTTTGTTGATCAGGATCAAACCTGAGACTTTGTTGATAAGGATCAATCCTGAGAGTGTGTTGATCAGGATCAATCCTGAGACTTTGTTGATCAAGATCAATCCTGAGAGTGGATGCATCAGGGTAAATGCTAAGAATGTGTGGATGAGGATCAGCCCTGAGAGTGGTGCCTAAGGATCAACCTTGGGAGTGCATGGATCAGGATCATTCATGACAGTATGTGGTTTAGGATCAATCCTGAGAGTGTGCGCATCATGGTCTATCCTGAGTGCATGTGGATCAGGATCAATCCTGAGAGTGTGTGGATGAGGGTCAATCCTGTGAGTGTGTGAATCAGGATCAACCCTGAGAGTGTGTTAATCAGGATCAATCCTCAGAGTGTGTGGATCAGGATCAACCCTTAGAGTGTGTTGATCACGATCAATCCTGAGACTGTGTTGATCGGGATCAATCCTGAGAGTGTGTGGATCATGATCAATCCTGATAGAGTGTGTGGAACAGGATCAATTCTGAGATTGTGGGAGATCAGGATCAATCCTGTCACGTTGTGGATCAGGATCAACCCTGAGAGTGTGTGGATCAGGATCAATCCTGTGAGTGTGTGAATCAGGATCAATCCTGAGACTTTGTTGATCAGGATCATTCCTGAGAGTGTTTGGATCATGGTCAATCCTGATAGTGTGTTTGGAACAGGATCAATTCTGAGATTGTGGGAGATCAGGATCAATCCTGTCACGTTGTGGATCAGGATCAACCCTGAGAGTGTGTGGATCAGGATCAATCCTGTGAGTGTGTGAATCAGGATCAATCCTGAGAGTGTGTTAATCAGGATCAATCCTCAGAGAGTGTGGATCAGGATCAACCCTTAGAATGTGTTGATCAGGATCAATCCAGAGACATTGTTGATCAGGCTCAGTCCTGTGAGTTTGTGGATCAGGATCAACCCTGAGAGTTTGTGGATCAGGATCAATCCTGTGAGTGTTGGGATCAGGATCAATCTTGATAATATGTGGATCAGGATCAATCCTGAGAGTGTGTGGGTCAGGATCATCCCTGAGAGTCCGTGGATCAGGTTCAATGCTGAGAGTGTGTGGATCAGGATCAGCCCTGAGAGTGTGTGGGTCAGGATCTATCCTGCAAGGGTGTGGATCAGGAACAAAGCTGTTAGTGTGGGGAATCATGATTAATTATTAGAGTGTGTGCATCCTGAGAGTGTGTGGATCAGGAACAATCCTGAGAGTTTGTGGGTCAGGATCATCCATGAGAGTCCGTGGATCAGGTTCATTGCTGAGAGTGTGTGCATCAGGGTAAATGCTGAGAATGTGTCATGTTGTGGATCAGGATCAACCCTGAGAGTGTGTGGATCAGGATCAATCCTGTGAGTGTAATAATCAGGATAAATCCTTCGACTTTGTTGATTAGGATCAATCCTGAGAGTGTGTTGATCAGGATCAATCCTGAGACTTGGTTGATCAAGATCAATCCTGAGAGTGTGTGCATCAGGCTAAATGCTGAGAATGTGTGGATCAGGATCAGCCCTGAGAGTGGGTGCATCAGGATCAACCTTGAGAGTGCAAAGATCAGGATCATTCATGACAGTATGTGGTTTAGGATCAATCCTGAGAATGTGTGCATCAGGGTCGATCCTGAGAGCATGTGGATCAGGATCAATCCTTAGACTGTGTAGATGAGGGTCAATCCTGTGAGTGTGTGAATCAGGATCAACTCTGAGAGTGTGTTAATCAGGATCAATCCTCAGAGTGTGTGGATCAGGATCAACCCTTAGAGTGTGTTGATCAGGATCAATCCTGAGACTTTGTTGATCAGGATCAATCCTGAGAGTGTGTGGATCAGGACCAATCCTGAGAGTGTGTGGATCAGGACCAATCCTGAGAGTGTGGGAGATCAGGTCAATCATGAGAGTGTGTGGATAATGATCAATCCTGAGACTGTGTTGATCAGGATCAATCCTGATAGTGTGTGAATCATGATCAATCCTGATAGAGTGTGTGGAAATGGATCAATTCTGAGATTGTGGGAGATCAGGATCAATACTGTCAGGTTGTGGATCAGGATCAACCCTGAGTGTGTGTGGATCAGGATCAATCCTGAGAGTATATGGATGGATCAGGGTCAATCCTGTGAGTGTGTGTATCAGTATCAATCCTGAGAGTGTGTTGATCAGGATCAATCCAGAGAGTGAGTGGATCAGGATCAATCGAAATAGTATGTGGATCAGGATCAAACCTGAGATTGTGGCATTTCAGGATCAATGCTGAGAGCGTGTGCATCAGGATCAATCCTGAGACTTTGTTGATCAGGATCAATGCTGAGAGTGTGTGGATCAGGATCAATCCAGTAAGTGTGTGGATCAGGATCAAACCTGACACTGTGGGGTATCAGGATCAATCCTGAGAGTGCGTGCATCAGGGTCAATCCTGAGAGTTTGTTGATCAGGATCAATCCTGACAGAATGTGAATCAGGAACAATCCAGAGAGTGTGTGGATCAGGATCAATCCTGAGTCTGTGGGGTATCAGGATCAATCCTGAGAGTGCATGCATCAGGGTCAATCCTGCGAGTTTGTTGATCAGGATCAAACCTGAGACTTTGTTGATCAGTATGAATCCTGAGAGTGTGTTGATCAGGATCAATCCTGAGACTTGGTTGATCAAGATCAATCCTGAGAGTGGGTGCATCAGGGTAAATGCTGAGAATGTGTGGATCAGGATCAGCCCTGAGAGTGGGTGCATCAGGATCAATCCTCAGAGTGTGTGGATCAGGATCATTCATGACAGTACGTGGTTTAGGATCAATCCTGAGAGTGTGCGCATCATGGTCTATCCTGAGAGAATGTGGATCACGATCAATCCTGAGAGTGTGTGGATGAGGGTCAATCCTGTGAGTGTTGAATCAGGATCAACCCTGAGAGTGTGTTAATCAGGATCAATCCTCAGAGTGTGTGGATCAGGATCAACCCTTAGAGTGTGTTGATCAGGATCAATCCTGAGACTTTGTTGATCAGGATCAATCCTGAGAGTGTGTGGATCAGGACCAATCCTGAGAGTGTGGGAGATCAGGTCAGTCATGAGAGTGTGTGGATAATGATCAATCCTGAGACTGTGTGGATCATGATCAATCCTGATAGAGTGTGTGGAACAGGATCAATTCTGAGATTGTGGGAGATCAGGTTCAATACTGTCAGGTTGTGGATCAGGATCAACCCTGAGTGTGTGTGGATCAGGATCAATCCTGTGAGTGTGTGTATCAGGATCAATCCTCAGACTTTGTTGATCAAGATCAATCCTGAGAGTGTGTGCATCATGATAAATGCAGAGAAAGTGTGGATCAGGATCAGCCCTGAGAGTGGGTGCATCAGGATCAACATTGAGAGTGCATAGATCAGGATCATTCATGACAGTATGTGGTTTAGGATCAATCCTGAGAGTGTGTGCATCAGGGTCGATCCTGAGAGCATGTGGATCAGGATCAATCCTGAGACTGTGTGGATCAGGGTCAATCCTGTGAGTGTGTGAATCAAGATCTACCCTGAGAGTGTGTTAATCAGGATCAAACCTCAGAGTGTGTGGATCAGGATCAACCCTTAGAGTGTGTTGGTCAGGATCAATCCTGAGACTTTGTTGATCAGGATCAATCCTGAGAGTGTGTAGATCAGGATCAATCCTGAGAGTGTGGGAGATCAGGGTCAATCATGAGAGTGTGTTGATCAGGATCATTCCTGAGAGTGTGTGGATTATGGTAAATCCTGATAGAGTGTGTGGAACAGGATCAATTCTGAGATTGTGGGAGATCAGGATCAATTCTGTAAGGTAGTGGATCAGGATCAATCCTGAGAGTGCGTGCATCAGGGTCAATCTTGAGAGTGTGTTGATCAGGATCAATCCTGAGACTTTGTTGATCAGGATCAATCCTGATAGTGTGTGTGGAACAGGATCAACCTTGAGAGTGTGTGGATCAGGATCATCCCTGATAGTGGGTGCATCAGGATCAACCTTGAGGGTGCATGGATCAGGATCATTCATGACAGTATGTGTTTTAGGATCAATCCTGAGAATGTGTGCATCAGGGTCAATTCTGTGAGTGTGTGAATCAGGATCAAGCTTGAGAGTGTGTTAATTAGCATCAATCCTCAGAGTGTGTGGATCAGGATCAAACCTGATAGTGATTGGATTAGGTTCAATGCCGAGAGAGTTTGGATGAGGATCAGCCCTGAGAGTGTGCATTTCAGGATCTATCCTGAGAGGGTGTGGATCAGGAACAAACCTGTTAATGTGGGGGATCATGATGAATTCTGAGAGTGTGTGCATCTGGCTCAACCGTGGGTGTGTGTGGATCAGGATCCATCCTGAGAGTGTATGGATATATCAGGGTCAATCCTGCGAGTTTGTGAATCAGGATCAACCCTGAGAGTGTGTGTATCAATATCAATCCTGAGAGTGAGGTGATCAGGATCAATCCTGAGAGTGTGTTGATCAGGAACAATCCAAAAGTGAGTGGATCTGGATCAATCCAAATAGTGTGTGGATCAGAATCAAACCTGAGAGTGTATTGATATATCTAGGTCAATCCTGCGAGTTTGTGAATCAGGATCAATGCTGAGAGCACGTGCATCAGGGTCAATCCAGAGAGTGTGTTGATCAGGATCAATCCTGAGACTTTATTGATCAGGATCAATCCTGAGAGTGTGTGGATTAGGATCAAACCTGAGACTGTGGGGCATCAGGATCAATCCTGAGAGTACGTGCCTCAGGTTCAATCCTGAGAGTGTGTTGATCAGGATCAATCCTGACAGAATGTGAATCAGGAACAATCCAGAGAGTGTGTGGATAAGCATCAACCTTGAGAGTCTGGGGGATCAGGATCAATCCTGAGAGTGCGTGCATCAGGGTCAATCCTGAGAGTGTGTTGATCAGGATCAATCCTGAGACTGTGTTGATCAGGATCAATCCTGAGAGTGTGTTGATCAGGATCAATTCTGAGAGTGTTTGGATCAGGATCAATCCTGGGAGTGTGGGAGATCAGGGTCAATCATGAGAGTGTGTTGATGAGGATCATTCCGGAGAGTGTGTGGATTATGGTCAATCCTGATTGAGTGTGTGGAACAGGATCAATTCTGAGATTGTGGGAGATCAGGATCAATCCTGTCAGGTTGTGGATCAGGATCAACCCTGAGAGTGTGTGGATCAGAATCAATCCTGTGTGTGTGTGAATCAGGATCAATCCTGAGAGTGCGTGCATCAGGGTCCATCCTGAGAGTGTGTTGATCAGGATCAATCCTGAGAGTGTGTTGATCAGGATCAATCCTGAGACTTTGTTGATCAGGATCAATCCTGAGAGTGTGGGGGATCATGATGAATTCTGAGAGTGTCTGCATCTGGGTCAATCCTGAGAGTGTTTGGATCAGGATCAATCCTGAGAGTGTGTGGGTATCAGGATCAATCCTGAGAGTGCGTGCATCAGGGTCAATCCTGAGAGCGTGTTGATCAGGATCAATCCTGAGACTTTGTTGATCAGGATCAATCCTGAGAGTGTGTTGATCAGGATCAATCCTGAGAGTGTGTTGATCAGGATCAATCCTGAGACTTTGTTGATCAGGATCAATCCTGAGACTTTGTTGATCAGGATCAATCCAGAGAGTGTGTTGATCAGGTTCAATCCTGATAGTGTGTGTGGAACAGGATCAACCTTGAGAGTGTGTGGATCAGGATCATCCCTGATAGTGGGTGCATCAGGATCAACCTTGAGGGTGCATGGATCAGGATCATTCATGACAGTATGTGTTTTAGGATCAATCCTGAGAATGTGTGCATTAGGGTCAATTCTGTGAGTGTGTGAATCAGGATCAAGCTTGAGAGTGTGTTAATTAGCATCAATTTTCAGAGTGTGTGGATCAGGATCAAACCTGTTATTGATTGGATTAGGTTCAATGCTGAGAGAGTTTGGATGAGGATCAGCCCTGAGAGTGTGCATTTCAGGATCTATCCTGAGAGGGTGTAGATCAGGAACAAACCTGTTAATGTGGGGGATCATGATGAATTCTGAGAGTGTGTGCATCTGGGTCAATCGTGGGTGTGTGTGGATCAGGATGAATCCTGAGAGTGTATGGATATATCAGGGTCAATCCTGCGAGTTTGTGAATCAGGATCAATCCTGTGAGTGTGTGTATCAGTATCAATCCTGAGAGAGAGGTGATCAGGATCAATCCTGAGAGTGTGTTGATCAGGAACAATCCAGAATTGAGTGGATCTGGATCAATCCAAATAGTGTGTGGATCAGAATCAAACCTGAGAGTGTATAGATATATCAGGGTCAATCCTGCGAGTTTGTGAATCAGGATCAATGCTGAGAGCGCGTGCATCAGGGTCAATCCTGAGAGTGTGTTGATCAGGATCAATCCTGAGAGTGTGTGGATTAGGATCAAACCTGAGACTGTGGGGTATCAGAATCAATCCTGAGAGTGCGTGTCTCAGGGTCAATCCTGAGAGTGTGTTGATCAGTATCAATCCTGACAGAATGTGAATCAGGAACAATCCTGAGAGTGTGTGGATCAGCATCAACCTTGAGAGTGTGGGGGATCAGGATCAATCCTGAGAGTGCGTGCATCAGGGTCAATCCTGAGTGTGTGTTAATCAGGATGAATCCTGAGACTTTGTTGATCAGGATCAATCCTGAGAGTGTGTTGATCAGGATCAATCCTGAGACTTTCTTGATCAGGATCAATCCTGAGACTTTGTTGATCAGGATCAATCCTGAGAGTGTGGGGGATCATGATGAATTCTGAGAGTGTCTGCATCTGGGTCAATCCTGAGAGTGTTTGGATCAGGATGAATCCTGAGAGTGTGTGAGTATCAGGATCAATCCTGAGAGTGTGTTGATCAGGATCAATCCTGAGACTTTGTTGATCAGGATCAATCCTGAGAGTGTGGGGGATCATGATGAATTCTGAGAGTGTCTGCATCTGGGTCAATCCTGAGAGTGTTTGGATCAGGATGAATCCTGAGAGTGTGTGAGTATCAGGATCAATCCTGAGAGTGTGTTGATCAGGATCAATCCTGAGACTTTGTTGATCAGGATCAATCCTGAGAGTGTGTGCATCAGGATCAATCCTGAGAGTGTGTTGATCAGGATCAATCCTGATAGTGTGTGTGGAACAGGATCAACCTTGAGAGTGTGTGGATCAGGATCATCCCTGATAGTGGGTGCATCAGGATCAACCTTGAGGGTGCATGGGTCAGGATCATTCATGACAGTATGTGTTTTAGGATCAATCCTAAGAATGTGTGCATCAGGGTCAATTCTGTGAGTGTGTGAATCAGGATCAACCTTGAGATTGTGTTAATTAGGATGTATCCTCAGAGTGTGTGGATCAGGATCAAACCTGATAGTGATTGGATTAGGTTCAATGCCGAGAGAGTTTGGATGAGGATCAGCCCTGAGAGTGTGCATTTCAGGATCTATCCTGAGAGGGTTTGGAACAGGAACAAACCTGTTAATGTGGGGGATCATGATGAATTCTGAGGGTCTGTGCATCTGGGTCAATCGTGGGTGTGTGTGGATCAGGATCAATCCTGAGAGTGTATGGATATATCAGGGTCAATCCTGCGAGTTTGTGAATCAGGATCAATCCTGTGAGTGTGTGTATCAGTATCAATCCTGAGAGTGAGGTGATCAGGATCAATCCTGAGAGTGTGTTGATCAGGAACAATCCAGAAGTGAGTGGATCTGGATCAATCCAAATAGTGTGTGGATCAGGATCAAACCTGAGAGTGTATGGATATATCAGGGTCAATCCTGCGAGTTTGTGAATCAGGATCAATGCTGAGAGCGCGTGCATCAGGGTCAATCCTGAGAGTGTGTTGATCAGGATCAATCCTGAGAGTGCGTGGATCAGGATCAAACCTGAGACTGTGGGGTATCAGGATCAATCCTGAGAGTGTATGGATGGATCAGGGTCAATCCTGAGAGTTTGTGAATCAGGATCAATCCTGTGAGTGTGTTGATCAGGATGAATCCTGAGACTTTGTTGATCAGGAACAATCCTGAGAGTGTGTTGATCAGGATCAATCCTGAGACTTTTTTTGATCAAGATCAATCCTGAGAGTGTGTGCATCAGGCCAAATTCTGAGAATGTGTGGATCAGCATCAATCCTGACTATGTGTCTGGATTAGGCACATCTTGAGAGTGTGATAACTAGATCAATCCTGAGATTTTGTTGATCAGGATCAATCCTGAGAGTGTGTTGATCAGGATCAATCCTGATAGTGCTTGGATCAGGTTCAATGCTGAGCGAGTTTGGATGAGGATTAGCCCTGAGAGTGTGTGCTTCAGGATATATCCTGAGAGGGTGTGGATCAGGAACAAACCTGTGAATGTGGTGGATCATGATGAATTCTGAGAGTGTGTGCATCTGTGTCAATCGTGAGAGTGTGTGGATCAGGATCAATCCTGAGAGTGTATGGATGGATCAGGGTCAATCCTGAGAATTTGTGAATCAGGATCAATCCTGTGAGTGTGTGTATCAGGATCAATCCTGAGAGTGTGTGCATCAGGGTAAATGCTGAGAATGTGTGGATCAGGATCAGCCCTGAGAGTGTGTTGGTCAGGATCAATGCTGTGATTGTTCGGGATCAGGATCAATGCTGACATTATGTGGAGCAGGTTCAATCCTGAGAGTGTGTTAGATCATGGTCAATCATGAGAGCGTGTGGATCACGAACAATCCTGAGACTGTGTTGATCAGAATCAATCCTGAGAATGTTTGGTTCAGGATGAATCCTGATAATGTGTGTGGAACAGGATCAATCCTGAGAGTGTGGGAGATCTGGATCAATTCTGTGAGTTTGTGGATCAGCATCAACCTTGAGAGTGTGGGGTATCAGGATCAATCCTGAGAGTGCGTGCATCAGGGTCAATCCTGATAGTGTGTTGATCAGGATCAAACCTGAGACTTTGTTGATCAGGATCAATCCTGAGAGTGTGTTGATCAGGATCAATCCTGAGAGTGTGTGGGTATCAGGATCAATCCTGAGAGTGCGTGCATCAGGATCAATTCTGAGACTTTGTTGATCAGGATCAATCCAGAGACTGTGTTGATCAGGATCAATCCTGATAGTGTGTGTGGAACAGGATCAACCTTGAGAGTGTGTGGTTCAGGATCATCCCTGAAAGTGGGTGCATCAGGATCAACCTTGAGGGTGCATGGATCAGGATCATTCATGACAGTATGTATTTTAGGATCAATCCTGAGAATGTGTGCATCAGGGTCAATTCTGTGAGTGTGTGGATCAGGATCAACCTTGAGAGTGTGTTAATTAGCATCAATCCTCAGAGTGTGTGGATCAGGATCAAACCTGTTATTGATTGGATTAGGTTCAATGCTGAGAGAGTTTGGATTAGGATAAGCCCTGAGAGTCTGCATTTCAGGATCTATCCTGAGAGGGTGTGGATCAGGAACAAACCTGTTAATGTGGTGGATCATGATGAATTCTGAGAGTGTGTGCATCTGGGTCAATCGTGGGTGTGTGTGGATCAGGATGAATCCTGAGAGTGTATGGATATATCAGGGTCAATCCTACGAGTTTGTGAATCAGGATCAATCCTGTGAGTGTGTGTATCAGTATCAATCCTGAGAGTGAGGTGATCAGGATCAATCCTGAGAGTGTGTTGATCAGGAACAATCCAGAAGTGAGTGGATCTGGATCAATCCAAATAGTGTGTGGATCAGGATCAAACCTGAGAGTGTATGGATATATCAGGGTCAATCCTGCGAGTTTGTGAATCAGGATCAATGCTGAGAGCACGTGCATTAGGGTCAATCCTGAGAGTGTGTTGATCAGGATCAATCCTGAGAGTGCGTGGATCAGGATCAAACCTGAGACTGTGGGGTATCAGGATCAATCCTGAGAGTGCGTGCCTCAGTCTCAATCCTGACAGTGTGTTGATCAGGATCAATCCTGACAGAATGTGAATCAGGAACAATCCAGAGAGTGTGTGGATCAGGTTCAATCCTGAGACTGTGGGGTATCAGGATCAATCCTGAGAGTGCATGCATCGGGGTCAATCCTGAGAGTGTGTTGATCAGGATCAATCCTGAGACGTTTTTGATCAAGTTCAATCCTGAGAGTGCATGCATCGGGGTCAATCCTGAGACTTTGTTGATCAGGATGAATCCTGAGACTTTGTTGATCAGGAACAATCCTGAGAGTGTGTTGATCAGGATCAATCCTGAGACGTTTTTGATCAAGTTCAATCCTGAGAGTGTGTGCAACAGGCTAAATGCTGAGAATGTGTGGATCCGGATCAATCCTTTGACTTTGTTGATCGTGATCATTCCTGAGAGTTTGGGGGATCAGGATCAATCATGAGAGCGTGTGCATCAAGGTCAATCCTGCGAGTGTGTTGATGAGGATCAATCCTGAGACTTTGTTGGTCAGTATCAATCTTGCGAGTGTGTGGATCAGGATCAATCCTGAGAGTGTGTTGATCAGAACCAATCCTGTGTGTTTGTTGATCAGAATCAATCCTGAGAGTGTGTGCATCATGATCAATACTGAGACTTTGTTGATCAGGAACAATCCTGAGAGTGTGTTGATCAGGATCAATCCTGAGACGTTTTTGATCAAGTTCAATCCTGAGAGTGTGTGCAACAGGCTAAATGCTGAGAATGTGTGGATCCGGATCAATCCTTTGACTTTGTTGATCGTGATCATTCCTGAGAGTTTGGGGGATCAGGATCAATCATGAGAGCGTGTGCATCAAGGTCAATCCTGCGAGTGTGTTGATGAGGATCAATCCTGAGACTTTGTTGGTCAGTATCAATCTTGCGAGTGTGTGGATCAGGATCAATCCTGAGAGTGTGTTGATCAGAACCAATCCTGTGTGTTTGTTGATCAGAATCAATCCTGAGAGTGTGTGCATCATGATCAATACTGAGACTTTGTTGATCAGGAACAATCCTGAGAGTGTGTTGATCAGGATCAATCCTGAGACTTTGGTGATCAAGATCAATCGTGCGGGTGTGTGCATCAGGATCAATACTGAGACTTTGTTGATCTGGAACAATCCTGAGAGTCTGTTGATCAGGATCAATCCTGAGACTTTGATGATCTTCATCATTCCTGAGAGTTTGGGGGATCAGGATCAATCATGAGAGTGCGTGAATCAGGGTCAATCCAGAGAGTGTGTTGATTAAGATCTATCCTGAAAGTATGTGTGGAACAAGATCAAACATGAGAGTGTGTGGATCAGGATCAATCCTGACAGTATGTGGATCAGGATCAGTCCTGAGACTGTGTTAATCAAGATCAATGCTGAGAGTGTGTGCATCAGTGTAAATGCTGAGAACGTATGGATCAGGATCAGCCCTGCGTGTGGGTGGATAAGGATCAACCTTGAGAGTGCGTGGATCAGGATCATTCCTGACAGTATGTGGTTCAGGATCAATCCTGAGAGTGTGTGCATCAGGGTCAATCCTGAGAGCATGTGGGTCAGGATCAATCCTGATAGTGTGTTAATCAGTATCAATCCTGAGAGTATGTGGATCAGGATCAATCCTTAGAGTTTGTTGATCAGGATCAATTCTGGGACTTTGTTGATCAGTATTAATCCTGAGAGTGTGTGGATCAGGATCAATCCTGACAGTATGTGAATCAGGAACAATCCAGAGAGTGTGTGGATCAGGATCAATCCTGAGACTGTGGGGTATCAGGATCAATCCTGAGAGTGCGTGCATCAGGGTCAATCCTGAGAGTGTGTTGATCAGGATCAATCCTGAGGCATTGTTGATCAGGATTAATCCTGAGAGTGTGTGGATCAGGATCAATCCTTAGAGTTTGTTGATCAGGATCAATCCTGGGCCTTTGCTGATCAGGATCAATCCTGAGAGTCTGTGTATTAGGATCAATCGTGACAGTATGTGAATCAGGAACAATCCAGAGAGTGTGTGGATCAGGATCAATCCTGAGACTGTGGGGTATCAGGATCAATCCTGAGAGCGCGTGCATCAGGGTCAATCCTGAGAGTGTGTTAATCATGATCAATCCTCAGAGAGTGTGGATCAGGATCAGCCCTTAGAGTGTGTTGATCAGGATCAATCCTGAGAGTGTTTGGATCAGGAACAAACCTGTTAATGCGGGGGATCATGATGAATTCTGAGAGTGTGTGCATATGTGTCAACCGTGAGAGTGTGGATCAGGCTCAATCCTGAGAGTGTATGGATGGATCAGGGTCAATCCTGAGAGTTTGTGAATAAGGATCAATCCTGTGATGTGTGTATCAGTATCAATCCTGAGAGTGTGTTTTTCAGGATCAATCCTGAGAGTGTGTGGATCAGGGTCAATCTTGAGAGTGTGTGAATCAGGATCAATCCTGATAGTGTGTTAATCAGTATCAATCCTGAGAGTGTGTGCATCAGGATCAATCCTTAGATATTGTTGATCAGGATCAATCCTGGGATTTTGTTGATCAGAATCAATCCTGAGAGTGTGTGGATCAGGATCAATCCTGACAGTATGTGAATCAGGAACAATCCAGAGTGTGTGTGGATCAGGATCAAACCTGAGACTGTGGGGTATCAGGATGAATCCTGAGTGTGCGTGCATCAGGGTCAATCCTGAGAGTGAGTTGATCAGGATCAATCCTGAGAGTGTATGGATGGATCAGGGTCAATCCTGAGAGTTTCTGAATGAGGATCAATCCTGTGAGTGTGTGTATCAGTATCAATCCTGAGAGTGAGGTGATCAGGATCAATCCTGAGAGTGAGTGGATCAGGATCAATCCAAATAGTGTGTGGATCAGGATCAAACCTGAGACTGTGGCGTATCAGGATCAATGCTGAGAGCGCGTGCATCAGGGTTAATCATGAGAGTGTGTTGATCAGGTTCAATCCTGAGACTTTGTTGATCAGGATCAATCCTGAGAGTGTGTGGATCAGGATCAAACCAATGAGTGTGTGGATCAGGATCAAACCTGAGACTGTGGGGTATCAGGATCAATCCTGAGAGTGCATGCATCAGGGTCAATCCTGAGAGTGTGTTGATCAGGATAAATCCTGACAGAATGTGAATCAGGACCAATCCAGAGAGTGTGTGGATCAGGATCAATTCTGACAGTGTGTGTGGATCAGGCTCATCCTGAGAGTGTGTTGATCAGGATCAATCCTGAGACTTTGTTAATCAGGATCAATCCTGAGATTGTGTTGATCAGGATCAATCCTGATAGTGTGTGTGGAACAGGATCAACCTTGAGAGTGTGTGGATCAGGATCATCCCTGATAGTGCTTGGATCAGGTTCAATGCTGATAGAGTGTGGATGAGGATCGGCCCTGAGAGTGTGTGTTTCAGGATCTATCCTCAGCGGGTGTGGATCAGGAACAATCTTGTTAATGTGGGGGTCATGATGAATTCTGAGAGTGTGTGCATCTTCGTGTGAGACTTTGTTGATCAGGATCAATCCTGAAAGTGTGTTGATCAGGGTCAATCCTGAGACTTTGTTGATCAAGATCAATCCTGAGAGTGTGTGCATCAGGGTAAATGCTGAGAATGTGTGGATCAGGATCAGCCCTGAGAGTGTGTTGGTCAGGATCAATGCTGTGATTGTTCGGGATCAGGATCAATGCTGATATTATGTGGAGCAGGATCAATCCTGAGAGTGTGTTAGATCATGGTCAATCATGAGAGCGTGTGGATCACGAACAATCCTGAAACAGTGTTGATCAGAATCAACCCTGAGAATGTTTGGTTCAGGATGAATCCTGATTATGTGTGTGGAACAGGATCAATCCTGAGAGTGTGGGAGATCTGGATCAATCCTGTGAGTTTGTGGATCAGCATCAACCTTGAAAGTGTGGGGTATCAGGATCAATCCTGAGAGTGCGTGCATCAGGGTCAATCCTGAGAGTGTGTTGATCAGGATCAATCCTGAGACTTTGTTGATCAGGATCAATCCTGAGAGTGTGTTGATCAGGATCAATCCTGAGACTTTGTTGATCAGGATCAATCCTGAGAGTGCGTGCATCAGGATCAATTCTGAGACTTTGTTGATCAGGATCAATCCAGAGACTGTGTTGATCAGGATGAATACTGATAGTGTGTGTTGAACAGGATCAACCTTGAGAGTGTGTGGATCAGGATCATCCCTGATAGTGGGTGCATCAGGATCAACCTTGAGGGTGCATGGATCAGGATTATTCATGACAGTATGTGTTTTAGGATCAATCCTGAGAATGTGTGCATCAGAGTCAATTCTGTGAGTGTGTGGATCAGGATCAAGCTTGAGAGTGTGTTAATTAGCATCAATCCTCAGAGTGTGTGGATCAGGATCAAACCTGATAGTGATTGGATTAGGTTCAATGCTGAGAGAGTTTGGATTAGGATAAGCCCTGAGAGTCTGCATTTCAGGATCTATCCTGAGAGGGTGTGGATCAGGAACAAACCTGTTAATGTGGTGGATCATGATGAATTCTGAGAGTGTGTGCATCTGGGTCAATCGTGGGTGTGTGTGGATCAGGATGAATCCTGAGAGTGTATGGATATATCAGGGTCAATCCTGTGAGTTTGTGAATCAGGATCAATCCTGTGAGTGTGTGTATCAGTATCAATCCTGAGAGTGAGGTGATCAGGATCAATCCTGAGAGTGTGTTGATCAGGAACAATCCAGAAGTGAGTGGATCTGGATCAATCCAAATAGTGTGTGGATCAGGATCAAACCTGAGAGTGTATGGATATATCAGGGTCAATCCTGCGAGTTTGTGAATCAGGATCAATGCTGAGAGCACGTGCATTAGGGTCAATCCTGAGAGTGTGTTGATCAGGATCAATCCTGAGAGTGCGTGGATCAGGATCAAACCTGAGACTGTGGGGTATCAGGATCAATCCTGAGAGTGCGTGCCTCAGTGTCAATCCTGACAGTGTGTTGATCAGGATCAATCCTGACAGAATGTGAATCAGGAACAATCCAGAGAGTGTGTGGATCAGGTTCAATCCTGAGACTGTGGGGTATCAGGATCAATCCTGAGAGTGCATGCATCGGGGTCAATCCTGTGAGTGTGTTGATCAGGATGAATCCTGAGACTTTGTTGATCAGGAACAATCCTGAGAGTGTGTTGATCAGGATCAATCCTGAGACTTTGTTGATCAGGATCAATCCTGAGAGTGTGTTGATCAGGATCAATCCTGACAGAATGTGAATCAGGAACAATCCAGAGAGTGTGTGGATCACGTTCAATCCTGAGACTGTGGGGTATCAGGATCAATCCTGAGAGTGCGTGCATCGGGGTCAATCCTGTGAGTGTGTTGATCAGGATGAATCCTGAGACTTTGTTGATCTGGAACAATCCTGAGAGTGTGTTGATCAGGATCAATCTTGAGAATTTTTTGATCAATTTCAATCCTGAGAGTGTGTGTATCAGGCTAAATGCTGAGAATGTGTGGATCAGGATCAATCCTTTGACTTTGTTGATCGTGATCATTCCTGAGAGTTTGGGGGATCAGGATCAATCATGACAGCACGTGCATCAGGGTCAATCCTGAGAGTGTGTTGATCAGGATCAATCCTGGGACTTTGTTGTTTGGGATCAGTCCTGAGAGTGTGTGGATCAGGATCAAACCATTGAGCGTGTGGATCATGATGAAGCCTGAGACTGTGGGGTATCAGGATCAGTCCAGAGAGTGCGTGCATCAGGGTCAATCCTGAGAGTGTGTTGATCAGGATCAATCCTGAGACTTTGTTGGTCAGTATCAATCTTGCGAGTGTGTGGTTCAGGATCAATCCTGAGAGTGTGTTGATCAGAATCAATCCTGAGACTTTGTTGATCAAGATCAATCGTGATGGTGTGTGCATCAGGATCAGTACTGGGACTTTGTTGATCTGGAACAATCCTGAGAGTGTTTTGATCAGAATCAATCCTGTGAGTTTGTTGATCAGAATCAATCCTGAGAGTGTGTGCATCAGGATCAATCCTGAGAGTGTGTTGATCAGGATCAATCCTGAGACTTTGATGATCTTCATCATTCCTGAGAGTTTGGGGGATCAGGATCAATCATGAGAGTGCGTGAATCAGGGTCAATCCAGAGAGTGTGTGGATTAAGATAAATCCTGAAAGTATGTGTGGAACAGGATCAAACATGAGAGTGTGTGGATCAGGATCAATCCTGACAGTATGTGGATCAGGATCAGTCCTGAGACTGTGTTAATCAAGATCAATCCTGAGAGTGTGTGCATCAGTGTAAATGCTGAGAATGTATGGATCAGGATCAGCCCTGAGTGTGGGCGGATCAGGATCAACCTTGAGAGTGCGTGGATCAGGATCATTCCTGACAGTATGTGGTTCAGGATCAATCCTGAGAGTGTGTGCATCAGGGTCAATCCTGACAGTATGTGAATCAGGAACAATCCAGAGAGTGTGTGGATCAGGATTAATCCTGAGACTGTGGGGTATCAGGATCAATCCTGAGAGTGTGTTAATCAGTATCAATCCTGAGAGTGTGTGGATCAGGATCAATCCTTAGAGTTTGTTGATCAGGATCAATTCTGGGACTTCGTTGATCAGGATTAATCCTGAGAGTGTGTTGATCAGGATCAATCCAAGACAGTATGTGAATCAGGAACAATCCAGAGAGTGTGTGAATCAGGATCAATCCTGAGACTGTGGGGTATCAGGATCAAACCTGAGAGTGTGTTAATCAGTATCAATCCTGAGAGTGTGTTGATCAGGATCAATCCTGAGAGTGCGTGGATCAGGATCAAACCTGAGACTGTGGGGTATCAGGATCAATCCTGAGAGTGCGTGCCTCAGGGTCAATCCTGAGAGTGTGTTGATCAGGATCAATCCTGACAGAATGTGAATCAGGAACAATCCAGAGAGTGTGTGGATCAGGTTCAATCCTGAGACTGTGGGGTATCAGGATCAATCCTGAGAGTGTATGGATGGATCAGGGTCAATCCTGAGAGTTTGTGAATCAGGATCAATCCTGTGAGTGTGTTGATCAGGATGAATCCTGAGACTTTGTTGATCAGGAACAATCCTGAGAGTGTGTTGATCAGGATCAATCCTGAGACTTTTTTTGATCAAGATCAATCCTGAGAGTGTGTGCATCAGGCTAAATTCTGAGAATGTGTGGATCAGCATCAATCCTGACTATGTGTCTGGATTAGGCACATCTTGAGAGTGTGATAACTAGATCAATCCTGAGATTTTGTTGATCAGGATCAATCCTGAGAGTGTGTTGATCAGGATCAATCCTGATAGTGCTTGGATCAGGTTCAATGCTGAGCGAGTTTGGATGAGGATTAGCCCTGAGAGTGTGTGCTTCAGGATATATCCTGAGAGGGTGTGGATCAGGAACAAACCTGTGAATGTGGTGGATCATGATGAATTCTGAGAGTGTGTGCATCTGTGTCAATCGTGAGAGTGTGTGGATCAGGATCAATCCTGAGAGTGTATGGATGGATCAGGGTCAATCCTGAGAATTTGTGAATCAGGATCAATCCTGTGAGTGTGTGTATCAGGATCAATCCTGAGAGTGTGTGCATCAGGGTAAATGCTGAGAATGTGTGGTTCAGGATCAGCCCTGAGAGTGTGTTGGTCAGGATCAATGCTGTGATTGTTCGGGATCAGGATCAATGCTGACATTATGTGGAGCAGGTTCAATCCTGAGAGTGTGTTAGATCATGGTCAATCATGAGAGCGTGTGGATCACGAACAATCCTGAGACTGTGTTGATCAGAATCAATCCTGAGAATGTTTGGTTCAGGATGAATCCTGATAATGTGTGTGGAACAGGATCAATCCTGAGAGTGTGGGAGATCTGGATCAATTCTGTGAGTTTGTGGATCAGCATCAACCTTGAGAGTGTGGGGTATCAGGATCAATCCTGAGAGTGCGTGCATCAGGGTCAATCCTGATAGTGTGTTGATCAGGATCAAACCTGAGACTTTGTTGATCAGGATCAATCCTGAGAGTGTGTTGATCAGGATCATTCCTGAGAGTGTGTGGATTATGGTAAATCCTGATAGAGTGTGTGGAACAGGATCAATTCTGAGATTGTGGGAGATCAGGATCAATTCTGTAAGGTAGTGGATCAGGATCAATCCTGAGAGTGCGTGCATCAGGGTCAATCTTGAGAGTGTGTTGATCAGGATCAATCCTGAGACTTTGTTGATCAGGATCAATCCTGATAGTGTGTGTGGAACAGGATCAACCTTGAGAGTGTGTGGATCAGGATCATCCCTGATAGTGGGTGCATCAGGATCAACCTTGAGGGTGCATGGATCAGGATCATTCATGACAGTATGTGTTTTAGGATCAATCCTGAGAATGTGTGCATCAGGGTCAATTCTGTGAGTGTGTGAATCAGGATCAAGCTTGAGAGTGTGTTAATTAGCATCAATCCTCAGAGTGTGTGGATCAGGATCAAACCTGATAGTGATTGGATTAGGTTCAATGCCGAGAGAGTTTGGATGAGGATCAGCCCTGAGAGTGTGCATTTCAGGATCTATCCTGAGAGGGTGTGGATCAGGAACAAACCTGTTAATGTGGGGGATCATGATGAATTCTGAGAGTGTGTGCATCTGGCTCAACCGTGGGTGTGTGTGGATCAGGATCCATCCTGAGAGTGTATGGATATATCAGGGTCAATCCTGCGAGTTTGTGAATCAGGATCAACCCTGAGAGTGTGTGTATCAATATCAATCCTGAGAGTGAGGTGATCAGGATCAATCCTGAGAGTGTGTTGATCAGGAACAATCCAAAAGTGAGTGGATCTGGATCAATCCAAATAGTGTGTGGATCAGAATCAAACCTGAGAGTGTATTGATATATCTAGGTCAATCCTGCGAGTTTGTGAATCAGGATCAATGCTGAGAGCACGTGCATCAGGGTCAACCCAGAGAGTGTGTTGATCAGGATCAATCCTGAGACTTTATTGATCAGGATCAATCCTGAGAGTGTGTGGATTAGGATCAAACCTGAGACTGTGGGGCATCAGGATCAATCCTGAGAGTACGTGCCTCAGGTTCAATCCTGAGAGTGTGTTGATCAGGATCAATCCTGACAGAATGTGAATCAGGAACAATCCAGAGAGTGTGTGGATAAGCATCAACCTTGAGAGTCTGGGGGATCAGGATCAATCCTGAGAGTGCGTGCATCAGGGTCAATCCTGAGAGTGTGTTGATCAGGATCAATCCTGTGAGTGTGTGTATCAGTATCAATCCTGAGAGCGAGGTGATCAGGATCAATCCTGAGAGTGTGTTGATCAGGAACAATCCAGAATTGAGTGGATCTGGATCAATCCAAATAGTGTGTGGATCAGAATCAAACCTGAGAGTGTATAGATATATCAGGGTCAATCCTGCGAGTTTGTGAATCAGGATCAATGCTGAGAGCGCGTGCATCAGGGTCAATCCTGAGAGTGTGTTGATCAGGATCAATCCTGAGAGTGTGTGGATTAGGATCAAACCTGAGACTGTGGGGTATCAGAATCAATCCTGAGAGTGCGTGTCTCAGGGTCAATCCTGAGAGTGTGTTGATCAGTATCAATCCTGACAGAATGTGAATCAGGAACAATCCTGAGAGTGTGTGGATCAGCATCAACCTTGAGAGTGTGGGGGATCAGGATCAATCCTGAGAGTGCGTGCATCAGGGTCAATCCTGAGTGTGTGTTAATCAGGATGAATCCTGAGACTTTGTTGATCAGGATCAATCCTGAGAGTGTGTTGATCAGGATCAATCCTGAGACTTTCTTGATCAGGATCAATCCTGAGACTTTGTTGATCAGGATCAATCCTGAGAGTGTGGGGGATCATGATGAATTCTGAGAGTGTCTGCATCTGGGTCAATCCTGAGAGTGTTTGGATCAGGATGAATCCTGAGAGTGTGTGAGTATCAGGATCAATCCTGAGAGTGTGTTGATCAGGATCAATCCTGAGACTTTGTTGATCAGGATCAATCCTGAGAGTGTGTGCATCAGGATCAATCCTGAGAGTGTGTTGATCAGGATCAATCCTGATAGTGTGTGTGGAACAGGATCAACCTTGAGAGTGTGTGGATCAGGATCATCCCTGATAGTGGGTGCATCAGGATCAACCTTGAGGGTGCATGGATCAGGATCATTCATGACAGTATGTGTTTTAGGATCAATCCTGAGAATGTGTGCATCAGGGTCAATTCTGTGAGTGTGTGAATCAGGATCAAGCTTGAGAGTGTGTTAATTAGCATCAATCCTCAGAGTGTGTGGATCAGGATCAAACCTGATAGTGATTGGATTAGGTTCAATGCCGAGAGAGTTTGGATGAGGATCAGCCCTGAGAGTGTGCATTTCAGGATCTATCCTGAGAGGGTGTGGATCAGGAACAAACCTGTTAATGTGGGGGATCATGATGAATTCTGAGAGTGTGTGCATCTGGCTCAACCGTGGGTGTGTGTGGATCAGGATCCATCCTGAGAGTGTATGGATATATCAGGGTCAATCCTGCGAGTTTGTGAATCAGGATCAACCCTGAGAGTGTGTGTATCAATATCAATCCTGAGAGTGAGGTGATCAGGATCAATCCTGAGAGTGTGTTGATCAGGAACAATCCAAAAGTGAGTGGATCTGGATCAATCCAAATAGTGTGTGGATCAGAATCAAACCTGAGAGTGTATTGATATATCTAGGTCAATCCTGCGAGTTTGTGAATCAGGATCAATGCTGAGAGCACGTGCATCAGGGTCAATCCAGAGAGTGTGTTGATCAGGATCAATCCTGAGACTTTATTGATCAGGATCAATCCTGAGAGTGTGTGGATTAGGATCAAACCTGAGACTGTGGGGCATCAGGATCAATCCTGAGAGTACGTGCCTCAGGTTCAATCCTGAGAGTGTGTTGATCAGGATCAATCCTGACAGAATGTGAATCAGGAACAATCCAGAGAGTGTGTGGATAAGCATCAACCTTGAGAGTCTGGGGGATCAGGATCAATCCTGAGAGTGCGTGCATCAGGGTCAATCCTGAGAGTGTGTTGATCAGGATCAATCCTGAGACTGTGTTGATCAGGATCAATCCTGAGAGTGTGTTGATCAGGATCAATTCTGAGAGTGTTTGGATCAGGATCAATCCTGGGAGTGTGGGAGATCAGGGTCAATCATGAGAGTGTGTTGATGAGGATCATTCCGGAGAGTGTGTGGATTATGGTCAATCCTGATTGAGTGTGTGGAACAGGATCAATTCTGAGATTGTGGGAGATCAGGATCAATCCTGTCAGGTTGTGGATCAGGATCAACCCTGAGAGTGTGTGGATCAGAATCAATCCTGTGTGTGTGTGAATCAGGATCAATCCTGAGAGTGCGTGCATCAGGGTCCATCCTGAGAGTGTGTTGATCAGGATCAATCCTGAGAGTGTGTTGATCAGGATCAATCCTGAGACTTTGTTGATCAGGATCAATCCTGAGAGTGTGGGGGATCATGATGAATTCTGAGAGTGTCTGCATCTGGGTCAATCCTGAGAGTGTTTGGATCAGGATCAATCCTGAGAGTGTGTGGGTATCAGGATCAATCCTGAGAGTGCGTGCATCAGGGTCAATCCTGAGAGCGTGTTGATCAGGATCAATCCTGAGACTTTGTTGATCAGGATCAATCCTGAGAGTGTGTTGATCAGGATCAATCCTGAGAGTGTGTTGATCAGGATCAATCCTGAGACTTTGTTGATCAGGATCAATCCTGAGACTTTGTTGATCAGGATCAATCCAGAGAGTGTGTTGATCAGGTTCAATCCTGATAGTGTGTGTGGAACAGGATCAACCTTGAGAGTGTGTGGATCAGGATCATCCCTGATAGTGGGTGCATCAGGATCAACCTTGAGGGTGCATGGATCAGGATCATTCATGACAGTATGTGTTTTAGGATCAATCCTGAGAATGTGTGCATTAGGGTCAATTCTGTGAGTGTGTGAATCAGGATCAAGCTTGAGAGTGTGTTAATTAGCATCAATTTTCAGAGTGTGTGGATCAGGATCAAACCTGTTATTGATTGGATTAGGTTCAATGCTGAGAGAGTTTGGATGAGGATCAGCCCTGAGAGTGTGCATTTCAGGATCTATCCTGAGAGGGTGTAGATCAGGAACAAACCTGTTAATGTGGGGGATCATGATGAATTCTGAGAGTGTGTGCATCTGGGTCAATCGTGGGTGTGTGTGGATCAGGATCAATCCTGAGAGTGTATGGATATATCAGGGTCAATCCTGCGAGTTTGTGAATCAGGATCAATCCTGTGAGTGTGTGTATCAGTATCAATCCTGAGAGAGAGGTGATCAGGATCAATCCTGAGAGTGTGTTGATCAGGAACAATCCAGAATTGAGTGGATCTGGATCAATCCAAATAGTGTGTGGATCAGAATCAAACCTGAGAGTGTATAGATATATCAGGGTCAATCCTGCGAGTTTGTGAATCAGGATCAATGCTGAGAGCGCGTGCATCAGGGTCAATCCTGAGAGTGTGTTGATCAGGATCAATCCTGAGAGTGTGTGGATTAGGATCAAACCTGAGACTGTGGGGTATCAGAATCAATCCTGAGAGTGCGTGTCTCAGGGTCAATCCTGAGAGTGTGTTGATCAGTATCAATCCTGACAGAATGTGAATCAGGAACAATCCTGAGAGTGTGTGGATCAGCATCAACCTTGAGAGTGTGGGGGATCAGGATCAATCCTGAGAGTGCGTGCATCAGGGTCAATCCTGAGTGTGTGTTAATCAGGATGAATCCTGAGACTTTGTTGATCAGGATCAATCCTGAGAGTGTGTTGATCAGGATCAATCCTGAGACTTTCTTGATCAGGATCAATCCTGAGACTTTGTTGATCAGGATCAATCCTGAGAGTGTGGGGGATCATGATGAATTCTGAGAGTGTCTGCATCTGGGTCAATCCTGAGAGTGTTTGGATCAGGATGAATCCTGAGAGTGTGTGAGTATCAGGATCAATCCTGAGAGTGTGTTGATCAGGATCAATCCTGAGACTTTGTTGATCAGGATCAATCCTGAGAGTGTGGGGGATCATGATGAATTCTGAGAGTGTCTGCATCTGGGTCAATCCTGAGAGTGTTTGGATCAGGATGAATCCTGAGAGTGTGTGAGTATCAGGATCAATCCTGAGAGTGTGTTGATCAGGATCAATCCTGAGACTTTGTTGATCAGGATCAATCCTGAGAGTGTGTGCATCAGGATCAATCCTGAGAGTGTGTTGATCAGGATCAATCCTGATAGTGTGTGTGGAACAGGATCAACCTTGAGAGTGTGTGGATCAGGATCATCCCTGATAGTGGGTGCATCAGGATCAACCTTGAGGGTGCATGGGTCAGGATCATTCATGACAGTATGTGTTTTAGGATCAATCCTAAGAATGTGTGCATCAGGGTCAATTCTGTGAGTGTGTGAATCAGGATCAACCTTGAGATTGTGTTAATTAGGATGTATCCTCAGAGTGTGTGGATCAGGATCAAACCTGATAGTGATTGGATTAGGTTCAATGCCGAGAGAGTTTGGATGAGGATCAGCCCTGAGAGTGTGCATTTCAGGATCTATCCTGAGAGGGTTTGGAACAGGAACAAACCTGTTAATGTGGGGGATCATGATGAATTCTGAGGGTCTGTGCATCTGGGTCAATCGTGGGTGTGTGTGGATCAGGATCAATCCTGAGAGTGTATGGATATATCAGGGTCAATCCTGCGAGTTTGTGAATCAGGATCAATCCTGTGAGTGTGTGTATCAGTATCAATCCTGAGAGTGAGGTGATCAGGATCAATCCTGAGAGTGTGTTGATCAGGAACAATCCAGAAGTGAGTGGATCTGGATCAATCCAAATAGTGTGTGGATCAGGATCAAACCTGAGAGTGTATGGATATATCAGGGTCAATCCTGCGAGTTTGTGAATCAGGATCAATGCTGAGAGCGCGTGCATCAGGGTCAATCCTGAGAGTGTGTTGATCAGGATCAATCCTGAGAGTGCGTGGATCAGGATCAAACCTGAGACTGTGGGGTATCAGGATCAATCCTGAGAGTGTATGGATGGATCAGGGTCAATCCTGAGAGTTTGTGAATCAGGATCAATCCTGTGAGTGTGTTGATCAGGATGAATCCTGAGACTTTGTTGATCAGGAACAATCCTGAGAGTGTGTTGATCAGGATCAATCCTGAGACTTTTTTTGATCAAGATCAATCCTGAGAGTGTGTGCATCAGGCCAAATTCTGAGAATGTGTGGATCAGCATCAATCCTGACTATGTGTCTGGATTAGGCACATCTTGAGAGTGTGATAACTAGATCAATCCTGAGATTTTGTTGATCAGGATCAATCCTGAGAGTGTGTTGATCAGGATCAATCCTGATAGTGCTTGGATCAGGTTCAATGCTGAGCGAGTTTGGATGAGGATTAGCCCTGAGAGTGTGTGCTTCAGGATATATCCTGAGAGGGTGTGGATCAGGAACAAACCTGTGAATGTGGTGGATCATGATGAATTCTGAGAGTGTGTGCATCTGTGTCAATCGTGAGAGTGTGTGGATCAGGATCAATCCTGAGAGTGTATGGATGGATCAGGGTCAATCCTGAGAATTTGTGAATCAGGATCAATCCTGTGAGTGTGTGTATCAGGATCAATCCTGAGAGTGTGTGCATCAGGGTAAATGCTGAGAATGTGTGGATCAGGATCAGCCCTGAGAGTGTGTTGGTCAGGATCAATGCTGTGATTGTTCGGGATCAGGATCAATGCTGACATTATGTGGAGCAGGTTCAATCCTGAGAGTGTGTTAGATCATGGTCAATCATGAGAGCGTGTGGATCACGAACAATCCTGAGACTGTGTTGATCAGAATCAATCCTGAGAATGTTTGGTTCAGGATGAATCCTGATAATGTGTGTGGAACAGGATCAATCCTGAGAGTGTGGGAGATCTGGATCAATTCTGTGAGTTTGTGGATCAGCATCAACCTTGAGAGTGTGGGGTATCAGGATCAATCCTGAGAGTGCGTGCATCAGGGTCAATCCTGATAGTGTGTTGATCAGGATCAAACCTGAGACTTTGTTGATCAGGATCAATCCTGAGAGTGTGTTGATCAGGATCAATCCTGAGAGTGTGTGGGTATCAGGATCAATCCTGAGAGTGCGTGCATCAGGATCAATTCTGAGACTTTGTTGATCAGGATCAATCCAGAGACTGTGTTGATCAGGATCAATCCTGATAGTGTGTGTGGAACAGGATCAACCTTGAGAGTGTGTGGATCAGGATCATCCCTGAAAGTGGGTGCATCAGGATCAACCTTGAGGGTGCATGGATCAGGATCATTCATGACAGTATGTATTTTAGGATCAATCCTGAGAATGTGTGCATCAGGGTCAATTCTGTGAGTGTGTGGATCAGGATCAACCTTGAGAGTGTGTTAATTAGCATCAATCCTCAGAGTGTGTGGATCAGGATCAAACCTGTTATTGATTGGATTAGGTTCAATGCTGAGAGAGTTTGGATTAGGATAAGCCCTGAGAGTCTGCATTTCAGGATCTATCCTGAGAGGGTGTGGATCAGGAACAAACCTGTTAATGTGGTGGATCATGATGAATGCTGAGAGTGTGTGCATCTGGGTCAATCGTGGGTGTGTGTGGATCAGGATGAATCCTGAGAGTGTATGGATATATCAGGGTCAATCCTACGAGTTTGTGAATCAGGATCAATCCTGTGAGTGTGTGTATCAGTATCAATCCTGAGAGTGAGGTGATCAGGATCAATCCTGAGAGTGTGTTGATCAGGAACAATCCAGAAGTGAGTGGATCTGGATCAATCCAAATAGTGTGTGGATCAGGATCAAACCTGAGAGTGTATGGATATATCAGGGTCAATCCTGCGAGTTTGTGAATCAGGATCAATGCTGAGAGCACGTGCATTAGGGTCAATCCTGAGAGTGTGTTGATCAGGATCAATCCTGAGAGTGCGTGGATCAGGATCAAACCTGAGACTGTGGGGTATCAGGATCAATCCTGAGAGTGCGTGCCTCAGTCTCAATCCTGACAGTGTGTTGATCAGGATCAATCCTGACAGAATGTGAATCAGGAACAATCCAGAGAGTGTGTGGATCAGGTTCAATCCTGAGACTGTGGGGTATCAGGATCAATCCTGAGAGTGCATGCATCGGGGTCAATCCTGAGAGTGTGTTGATCAGGATCAATCCTGAGACGTTTTTGATCAAGTTCAATCCTGAGAGTGCATGCATCGGGGTCAATCCTGAGACTTTGTTGATCAGGATGAATCCTGAGACTTTGTTGATCAGGAACAATCCTGAGAGTGTGTTGATCAGGATCAATCCTGAGACGTTTTTGATCAAGTTCAATCCTGAGAGTGTGTGCAACAGGCTAAATGCTGAGAATGTGTGGATCCGGATCAATCCTTTGACTTTGTTGATCGTGATCATTCCTGAGAGTTTGGGGGATCAGGATCAATCATGAGAGCGTGTGCATCAAGGTCAATCCTGCGAGTGTGTTGATGAGGATCAATCCTGAGACTTTGTTGGTCAGTATCAATCTTGCGAGTGTGTGGATCAGGATCAATCCTGAGAGTGTGTTGATCAGAACCAATCCTGTGTGTTTGTTGATCAGAATCAATCCTGAGAGTGTGTGCATCATGATCAATACTGAGACTTTGTTGATCAGGAACAATCCTGAGAGTGTGTTGATCAGGATCAATCCTGAGACGTTTTTGATCAAGTTCAATCCTGAGAGTGTGTGCAACAGGCTAAATGCTGAGAATGTGTGGATCCGGATCAATCCTTTGACTTTGTTGATCGTGATCATTCCTGAGAGTTTGGGGGATCAGGATCAATCATGAGAGCGTGTGCATCAAGGTCAATCCTGCGAGTGTGTTGATGAGGATCAATCCTGAGACTTTGTTGGTCAGTATCAATCTTGCGAGTGTGTGGATCAGGATCAATCCTGAGAGTGTGTTGATCAGAACCAATCCTGTGTGTTTGTTGATCAGAATCAATCCTGAGAGTGTGTGCATCATGATCAATACTGAGACTTTGTTGATCAGGAACAATCCTGAGAGTGTGTTGATCAGGATCAATCCTGAGACTTTGGTGATCAAGATCAATCGTGCGGGTGTGTGCATCAGGATCAATACTGAGACTTTGTTGATCTGGAACAATCCTGAGAGTCTGTTGATCAGGATCAATCCTGAGACTTTGATGATCTTCATCATTCCTGAGAGTTTGGGGGATCAGGATCAATCATGAGAGTGCGTGAATCAGGGTCAATCCAGAGAGTGTGTTGATTAAGATCTATCCTGAAAGTATGTGTGGAACAAGATCAAACATGAGAGTGTGTGGATCAGGATCAATCCTGACAGTATGTGGATCAGGATCAGTCCTGAGACTGTGTTAATCAAGATCAATGCTGAGAGTGTGTGCATCAGTGTAAATGCTGAGAACGTATGGATCAGGATCAGCCCTGCGTGTGGGTGGATAAGGATCAACCTTGAGAGTGCGTGGATCAGGATCATTCCTGACAGTATGTGGTTCAGGATCAATCCTGAGAGTGTGTGCATCAGGGTCAATCCTGAGAGCATGTGGGTCAGGATCAATCCTGATAGTGTGTTAATCAGTATCAATCCTGAGAGTATGTGGATCAGGATCAATCCTTAGAGTTTGTTGATCAGGATCAATTCTGGGACTTTGTTGATCAGTATTAATCCTGAGAGTGTGTGGATCAGGATCAATCCTGACAGTATGTGAATCAGGAACAATCCAGAGAGTGTGTGGATCAGGATCAATCCTGAGACTGTGGGGTATCAGGATCAATCCTGAGAGTGCGTGCATCAGGGTCAATCCTGAGAGTGTGTTGATCAGGATCAATCCTGAGGCATTGTTGATCAGGATTAATCCTGAGAGTGTGTGGATCAGGATCAATCCTTAGAGTTTGTTGATCAGGATCAATCCTGGGCCTTTGCTGATCAGGATCAATCCTGAGAGTCTGTGTATTAGGATCAATCGTGACAGTATGTGAATCAGGAACAATCCAGAGAGTGTGTGGATCAGGATCAATCCTGAGACTGTG
>NW_027597660.1:0-70796 GCF_964194155.1 Cetorhinus maximus
CTGCAGGCCCAACCATCTTCAGCTGCTTCATCAATTACCTTCCTTCCATCATAAGGTCAAAAGTGGGGATGTTCGCTGATGATTGCACAATGTTCAACACCATTTGCGATTCCTCAGATACTGAAGCTGTCCTTGCCCATATGCAGCAAGACCTGTACAATATCCAGGCTTGGACTGACAAGTGGCAAGTAACATTCCCGCCACACAAGTGTCAGGCAATGACCATCTCCAACAAGAGAGAATCTAATCATCGCCCCTTGACATTCGATGGCATTACCATCACTGAATCCCCCACTATCAACAATCTGGGGGTTACCATTGACAAGAAACTGAACTGGACTAACCATATAAATACTGTGGCTACAAGAGCAGGTCAGAGTCTGGGAATTCTGCAAAGAATAACTCACCTCCTGACTCCCCAAAGCCTGTCCACCATCTACATGGCACAAGTCAGGAGTGTGATGGGATACTCCCCACTTGCCTGGATGAGTGCAGCTACAACAACACTCAAGAAGCTTGACACCATCCAGGTCAAAGCCGCCCACTTGATTGGCACCACATCCACAAACATTCACTCTCTCCAGCACCGATGCTCTGGAGCAGCAGTGTGTACCTCATCAAGATACACTGCAGCAACTCATCATGGATCCTTTGATAGCACCTTCCAAACCTGTGACCTCTACAAGGACAAGGACAGCAGACATGGGAACACCTCCGCCTGCAAATTTCCCTCCAAGCCACTCACCTTCCTGACTTGGAAATATATCACCGTTCCTTCACTGTCGCTGGCTCAAAGTCCAGGACCTCCCTCCCTAACAGCACTGTAGGTTTATCCATACCACATGGACTGCAGCGGTTCAAGAAAGCAACTCACCACCACCTTCTCAAGGGCAAATAGGGATGGGCAATAAATGCTGGGCTAGCCAACAACACCCACATCCCGTGAAAGAATTAAAAAAAACTGTGTTGGCGTATACCATGGACATTGTGGAAAATGTCATTTAAAATCGCATCTTTACTCAAATATACACTCCTTTTAAGATGAAGTTAAATGCAGTGTAGGATTACAACCTGTAAAAGCCATTTATTCAAATGGATCCGTGTTTATAAAACTTTAATCTCTTATGACTCATTCTGGCCTCCTGAGATTTCTCTATTTCATCTACTGCTGAAACCTTGAGCAATGCCTTTGTCACCCCTGGACCAGAGTTCCCTCTGAGTTACATGGCTGTTATCTAGAAATTACCACACGACACAACAAAAAAGCTGTGCAACAAGTGCACCGCCACCCTGCACGCATGTGCAAACATGTGGCAATCTTAAAGGGACTACACTGTACAGCAAACCAGTCCTTACAACAAGTATAATGAAGGGAACATTGCTCCAAGCATGACTATTCCAATGCTCTCACGGCTGGCCTCCTGTCTTCCACCTTCGGTAAACATCACCTCATCCAAAACTCTGCTTCCCATATCCCATCCTACACAAAGTCCTAGTTGCCTATCACCCATATACTATCTGACCTACCTTGGCTTCCATTCTGTCAGCGGGTCAAGCTGAAAATGTTTAAATACCTTCATCATCTTGCGCTTCCCTATCTCCGTAATCTCATATAGTCTTCCTGCTGTCCGGCCCGAAAGTCTGTTCCTCTGACTCGAGCCTCTTGTGCATCCACACTCCCTTTGCCCAACAACTGTCTAGTTTGGAATCCTTCCCTAAACCTCTCCCACTTCTCACTGTGCCTTTTACAACCCTTCTTAGAACCCTTTCTTGATGAAGCTTTTAATTACTTCTCCCGATAATTCCTTTGGCTTGGTATCCATTTTTGGTTGCCATGGTCACCATTTCTGAGACTAGCTTTATATTCAAGATTTATTAATTGAATTCAAATTTCACTAGCTGCCGAGGTGGGATTTGAACCCATGTCCGCCGATCATTAGCCTGGGCCTCTGGGTTACTAGTCCAGTGACATTACCGGAAATATAACAATATCAATTTGGCAGTTCCTGTCCCACTCCAGCAAATTGAGCACATAATCCAAGCTGACAATCCCAGTGCAGTACTGAGAAATCACTTCAATGTTGGAGGTGCCATTTTTTGGACGAGACATTATGTTTAACCCAAAGCTTCACCTGCACTCTCAGGTGGATGTCACAAATCCCATTGCACCATTTCAAAGAACAGGGGCATTCTCCCTGGTGTCATGGCCAATGTTTCTCCATCAATCAATACTGTATTACTAAACAAGTTATCAGATCATTATCACATTGCTGTTTGTGGGAATTTGCTATGTGCAAATTGGTGGTCGCATTACCTACATTACAACTGTGACTCCACTTCAATAAGTGCTTCACTGGCTGTAAAGCACTTTGGGACATCCTGAGGTTGTGAATGATGCTATTGAAATACAAGCCTTCCTTTTAAATTTGTGCTTTGAAAACATTTCCAGATGGCAGTGAACACTTACAAGGGGAGACAGGAAACTCAGATTATTGTAGAGAGTAATGAAGCAAGGTCTTTGAATAAATAGTCTTCATAAAAAAATAAACAAAAATGAATAAAGCTGACACATTATGTCAAAATATTTTATGGAAAGAAATGCAATATGATTTTTGTTCCCTCTATTGAGTCACACTATAACCCCCACAGCAACATTCTCGTTTGTGAATTATGTCTGCATCACTCATGAAAATAAAAATGGTATTTCACTGCCCTCTGTGAAATATGTTGTCTGTTTATGGGATTCAGGAAGAATGTTCAAGCTGTGAGACTATTTTACTTAAACTGGAAAAGTGTTTGTTTGTGAGCAAAGATTTATATAGGTGCTAGGTGTCAGTTTGTACAATATTCTGCAGAGGCCTGCATGTTCCAATGAGCAGATTGTTTGGTTTTAACTGGCTGGTTGCTTGCAATCCACGAGAGATATACTTTCTTTTCCTCATTCACTGCATTGCTCACATATATCACTCTCCCTCTGAGATGCACCCTTGTTTCTGACATCACCCCTTACAAAAATCGGAAAATATAGCATTCACAAAATCCCAGAGGAAAATAAGACGGCTATGGACAGTTTCATGGGAAACTGATGACTTGAAGCAGCTTCCAGGCCATTTCTTTCAAACACAGCCTCATGTACATTGGGCAGATATAGTTATCAAGTTCCAGTCGGAGAAAATGAGTGAACTGAAGATAGAGGGACCCTTGTGCACCCTAGTGGCATTCATGCAAGTTGTTTGCAGCTAAGTGCGAATTAAATGCAGGTGAACGGCTTACAAGAGGTGCTTAGTTTGCAGAGGACAAGAATTTGTTTGGTTTGTGGTACACAAGATGGAAATGACTATAGATTCAAATCTTGAGAGTTATGCTGATGAGCTGGATGGGTTGATTAAATCCAATAAGATCTGACAACACTCGGTGTGACATTAAGTGGCTGTTATTAGGAAGAGATGCCTTCGAAGCAGTAATAAATGAGATTTATTGTGGGTTCAGTACACAATGATCTCTTTCTCAGATACCTGGTGCAGCGAAGGCAGAACACTTCACAGGCAGACCTGTGGAGCTTTTCACTTTCTTTGTCAGTTTTCTCCTCTTTCCTCCCCTCTCCCTAGGGCACTCACTCCTGATGATGTTCGGCTCCACAAGCACCACCAGCCCTTGCCCAAGTGAACCTTGACCATGAATGCTGGCAAGCTGATTGCTCGAGGAGGGCAGTAGCAGCCCTCACTTGGCAATGTGATTTTGAGCAGATATCAGAAGCAGGAGCCCCTGTTACTGGTGTTGGCGACTCTGGGTGGGACATATTCCTGGGGTTTTCATCAAATGACCTCTCACCTCAAACCATGCCACCCCCATACTTCCACCATTGGTCCATCCTCCAAACACACTGTTTGGAAAAGGAATAAACTCTTTGTTACCCACTTGGCTTAATCATGACAGTCAGTCAATATTCTCCCCATCTCCAATTTTGTTTAACCAATAAATGAGAATGTTTAAAGAAAATTAGAACATTTTTAAGTTGCTCCTATGAATTTTCTCTCAGATTGCTCACAGCAGTGCCCTGGAGATTGATCCCCATTTGTGGTGACCCCCTACTTGTTACCCTTCTTTCTTCTTTCAGCTAATTAGCCTAAAACAGATCAGACTAATTGCAGCAGTCAGCTTAGCTCAGATAGCTTAAGGCCAGCTAGCAATTTGCACAGGACATTCTCCTGAATTCTCCTGGTCCCTTGTCTTAACGTGGGTGGAACCAACCCCTCCTCACCACCCCCGCTCCCCGACCCCACCTCCAAACTCATAGAAAGGGCATTAATGACTAATTTTTAATGTAAATCCATGAGGTTATCTTCCATGTGAATTTTTACTCACTAAATCCAATCCATTTCTAAAGGACACACACACAATTAGGCTAGGTTGTGTCTGCTGTTCTTTTAAAATGACTCCCGTCTACACGAACCCACCAGGATGGCTGCCATGAGCATTTGTCGTGCTGAAAATGCACAACATAATCTCAAGTTGAGGCAATTTGTAAATACTTTTCCTTTTCCTTGCTTTGTCCTCTACTGCAGTATTATTCAACTGAACAGTGGACCATGGACCCATACAGAGTTTGGTGTGGGCTGTGTATTGCACTGATGCTGGAGTGTCTTTTAGGAACCCATTACATTGTTCACATTTTGTTGTGTGTAAAGTAGAATCTTAGCTTTCTGGAAAGTACGATCTTTTAATTTTCTGTTCAGAACTCAGAAGTTGTTTCACTGTAAATCGACCAGGGCTGCATCTAATTTTCTTTAATATGATCCAATCAGTGTATGTTATCGATTCTCCATCTTAGTCTTTTCTCTTTCCCTGTTTGCTGATCAACACAGTTTGATACAAGCCACTATTGTTCCTTCAATAATAGTACTGAGAATATCATTCACTTTGTCCTTAGCTCCCTTTGTAAACAGACCTGCATGTCTGGTGGTCTCAAATTCTCTCACCAAGTCATCTCCAAAATCTCAACAAGCTCCTTCCAGTGATGAATGTTACTGTCTTATCAAGGTCAGTCAGAGAAGCCCTTTTGCATATCCCATAAATTTTACCCATGTGCCGCTGATATGAGATTAATGTAATGGCGCTGAAGCAAGCATTGAGGCTTGTCTTAATTATGCTAAGGTTGCTGGTTCACGTTTCTCTTCATCTGTCTCTTGCTTTAGGGAACACTAAACATTGTGTCATTGTATTGTCTGTTCCACCACAATGGCAGCCTCATTTACAAAGTCATCAGATGTCTTATGACCTGTATCATCTAATAAATAAGAGACACAATTTCCAAACGTACCAGGGGTGGGTGCAGTAAGGTGGCATATTGTCACGACCTTGGTGCATGTTCCAAGACAGGGGGAGCCTAAACAATCCTTTCGTTTGAAGGTTTGGTGATTACAGCACTCTTGGTTCTGGCTTTTCACTGATGCTGACATTCTGTGTTGGGATGGAAAGGCAATAAGCAAGGTATGCTTATTTTCAACTCCTGCCATTAAAGGGTGCCTGCATTTAAGTGCAGAACATTTCTCTGCAGCCAAAGTGCATGGACAGGCTATAGGGAACAATTGTCGTATTTCCAGCATATTGCTTCAACATTGATTCTGTCGGTCTTAATATTTTACTCAGCCAGGTCTTTTTCTTCCCATTTTGCCTTCTGCTTAATCCTGAATGTAACACAGACTATAGTTAGAACAATGGAGCATTGAACACAGGGCTTTCAATTCAGTAACCAAGGAACTAATGACTAATAGCTGAGGTAGTTGCAGCTTTTCCTGCACATACATTACATATCTAACTTTTCTTTAGAATACAAAAAGGTCATTTTGCTGATCACGTCATGTGGCTGTAGTTCTTTATAAGAGATAAAATTGTGTCCCTCATTCATATTTATCATTAATAAAGGAATTGTGCCCTATATGTATTCGTGGCCTCCTTAAATCTGGCAAGAAAAGCATCCGGGGGAGTTAAGCATGATCGTCAGTGATGTTAGTGGATGGGCACTTACACAATAAGCAGTTAGGTGACTAGGTCTCCAGGTCAGATTCCCTCAGTTTCGCATGGTTCAGTCCATTTTCTAGACTATTGAAGCTAATGCTTCAGTGGAAATGAGATATTATCACATCTGTGGCAATTACAATATGAATGTAAATGAGATTCATGCAGATTAATGCTTCGGCTGTCGTTGTGCGGTTAAGTGTCAGACCCATGTGTGACTTTACTGACTTTGCAGTTAATACAAAGAATAACGGGATGTATATTCTTATGAGTTCAGGATAGTCTGAATAATAATTGTTAAAATGCTTTTTTTTTATTAACAAGCATAACTTTTTTTACCAGCTAAAGCAAGTACCTCCAATTAAAGGATTATCTATATGGGCTGTATAGAACAATACATTTCAAACTAGCTTTCATGCCACCTCTGTAAAGTCATTTGCCAAGAAATAGGCTCACTCCGGTTAATTAACGTGTATGGCCCGGCACAAGGGGCTGAGCGGCTGGAGGTTTTTCAGCAGCTCCCACTGCTGCTGGCGACCTCCAGGCCGGTCATTCTGGGCGGGGACTTCAACTGCATCATCGATGCGGCTGGACGATCCGGCAGGGCCGGAAGCAGATTGGACGCTACGTCCAGATCCCTGATGGAAACAGTTAAGGATGCCAAGCTGCACGACGTCTTCAGCAACCCTGCAGACGGAGCGCAGCGTAGATACACCTGGTCGCGGCCAGACGGGTCCATTCGTTCCAGGATAGACTTCCTGTTTGTGTCCCGTGCATTCACAGTCAGATCCACCGAGGTCAAGCCGGTGTTCTTCTCTGACCACTGCCTCCTACTGGCGGACTGCCACTTGGAGAAGGACCTGAGGGTGGGCAGGGGGGCATGGAAGCTAAATGTGCAACTGCTGACCCCAGAGAACATTGAGGAGCTCAAGAGGGATTACAAAGGTTGGAGAACCGTGAAACCCCTCTTTGAGTCCCTGACACACTGGTGGGAAGTGATCAAGGGAAGCATCAAGAGGTTTTTCATCCGCAAAGGCACCCAGAAAGCTAGAAAGGAACAGAGGGAAATGTCCCGACTCCAGAAAAAGATGCAGAATCTGCTCCGGCTGCAGTCGATGGGGGTCGATGTCAAGGAGGAGCTCCAAGAGGTGAAGGGCCAGCAAGCCTCGCACTTTGCCTCGGAGGCCTCCAAGATCATCTTCCGTTCCAGGGTCCGCTCCGTGGAGCAGGATGAGACGTGCTCACGTTTCTTCTTCCAAAAGGTACACAGAGAGCGCTCTGTGATCAGCAGCCTGAAGGAAGAAGACGGCTCAGTAAAGTCATCACGGTCCGACATTCTGAGGATCAGCAAATCCTTTTATGCCGGACTGTATGACGTGAAGCCCACGGACAGCACGGCCTCCCAGTCCTTCCTGTCCTCTATCACGGAGGTCTTAGACCACAGTACGCGGGAGAGCCTGGACAAACCGCTAACTCCTGATGAACTGACTAAGGCCCTTGAGTCCTTGGAGAAGAGTAAAACTCCCGGAAGCGACGGCTTGCCGGCGGAGTTGTATTCGGCTCTGTGGGACTTGATCGGCCCAGACCTGCTAGGGGTGTACGAGAGTATGCTCCTGGCCGGTAGTATGTCAGAATCCATGAGGAAAGGCATCATCACCCTCATCTACAAGCACAAGGGGGGAAGGGAGGAAATTAGAAATTGGCGACCCATTTCACTGTTGAATATGGACTATAAGATTCTGTCCAAGGTCATCGCCAATCGGGTCAAATCCGCTCTGGAATTGGTGATTCACCCTGACCAGACCTGCTCTGTGCCAGGCAGGAAGATCTCTGACAGCCTGGCGCTGCTCAGGGATACGATTGCCTATGTACAGGACAGGGGTGTGAATACCTGCCTCATCAGCTTGGATCAGGAGAAGGCCTTTGACAGAATATCGCACACCTACATGGGGGATGTGCTCTCCAAAATGGGGTTTGGGGAGGGAATTCGAAATTGGATCCAACTGCTCTACACTAACATCAGTAGCGCAGTCTCAATCAATGGGTGGGAAACAGATAGCTTTCCGATTAAATCTGGAGTCAGGCAGGGCTGTCCTCTCTCGCCTGTCCTTTTCGTGTGTTGCATAGAACCCTTTGCCGAGTCCATCAGGAAGGATCCGGGCATAAGAGGAGTGACGATCCCAGGCAGTGGAGGCACTCAGGTAAAAGCCTCCCTGTACATGGACGACGTCGCCGTCTTCTGCTCGGATCCGCTGTCGGTGCGCAGACTGATGCACATCTGCGACCAGATCGAACTGGCCTCGGGAGCCAAGGTAAATCGTGGGAAGAGCGAGGCCATGTTCTTTGGGAACTGGGCTGACCGATCCTTTGTCCCCTTCACTGTCAGGGCTGACGGCCTGAAGGTGCTGGGGATATGGTTCGGAGGGACCGGGGCATGCGTTAGAAACTGGAAGGAGCGAGTGGCTATGGTGAAAAGGAAACTGGGCATGTGGGAGCGACGCTCCCTCTCCATTGCGGGTAAGAACCTGGTCATCAGGTGTGAGGTACTCTCGCTGTTGCTGTACGTGGCGCAGGTCTGGCCCATTCCAGACTCCTGCGCGACGGCGATCACTCGAGCCATCTTCCGCTTTATCTGGAGGTCGAAAATGGATCGTGTCCACAGGGACGCGATGTACAAGCCTCTAGATAAAGGGGGAAAAAACGTGCCCAACATCGCCCTCATACTGATGGCCACCTTTGTGTGCGGCTGCATCAAGCGGTGCGTAGACCCTCAGTACGCAAACACCAAGTGTCACTACGTGCTGAGGTTCTACCTGTCCCCGGTGTTGCGAAGGATGGGTCTGGCCCCGCTGCCGCGGAACGCTCCAAGTAGTTGGACCGTGCCGTACCACCTGTCCCTGGTGGAAAAATTTATGCAGAAAAACACCTTTGACCACAAGTCCATCAGGCAGTGGTCAGCACGTAACGTCCTAGAGGCCCTGAGGGATAAGGAGAGGGTGGACCCTGTAGGATGGTTCCCCGAGCAGACTGTCAAAGTCATTTGGCAGAATGCCTCATCGCCAGAACTTTCCAACAAGCACCAAGACGTAGCTTGGCTGGTGGTAAGAAAGGCCCTCCCCGTCAGATCCTTCCTACACGCCAGGAAGCTCACCCCCTCTGCACGTTGCCCTCGAGGTGGCTGTGGTGGGGAAGAGACCGTCGTCCACCTCCTTGTGGATTGTGCCTTTGCAAAGAAAGTCTGGAGAGAGATGCAGTGGTTGCTGTCGAGGTTCATCCCGAGCAGTTCTGTGACACAGGACTCTGTGCTCTACGGGCTGTTCCCAGGGACACACACCGAGACAAACATCAACTGCAGCTGGAGGATCATCAACTCGGTGAAAGACGCGCTTTGGTCTGCCCGAAACTTGTTGGTCTTCCAGCACAAAGAGTTGTCCCCGACCGATTGTTGCGGACTGGCACAATCCAAAGTCCAGGACTACGTGCTGAGGGACGCACTAAAGCTTGGGGCAGCTGCCGCAAAGGCGCAATGGGGAAGGGTCGCTGTCTAAGACCTTTCTACCACAGCGCACCGAGAGACTGGGAACTGTTTAGAGCCCCTCGGGCTGTACAGATCAAAATGAAAGGCTGTAAATGATTGTAATATTGTTTGTACTGACGCACCTGGTGATACATTTTGTAAAAGTTTAACCTGGACTGTACCCTTGTAATGTTGTTTTTGAAATGGTTTTGAATGTGATTGAAGATATTTTATGAATAAAGTATATTTTTACAAAAAAAAAAAAATAGGCTCAAAGAACATCACTAAAACAGGTTTTCTGATCATTATCATATTGCTGTTTGTTGGGTCTTGCTGCTTGCATATTGGCTGCCACATTTCCTACATTACAACAGTGACTCCACTTTAAAAGTACTTCACTGGTTACAAAGAGCTTTGGGATGTCCTGAGATTATGATAAGTGCTACATAAATTTTAGTGATGATAAACACCATTTAATCCCGTCAGTTGTGTAGTATCTTAAAGAGTGAGGACTAACCTCAAAGCATTCATTCAGAGTCTCCGCCATACACTGAGAGTCGTCTCCAATCTGTCAGACACCTGGCTGACTGAAAAACAATTGAGTCAACTCTATTTCCACATCTCTCAATATTGTCTTGACAATACCATACCAAGTGATAACTGTTCTGCCAAGAGAATAAGGACAGCACAGCCACAATATGAAACTAAATATTGCCATGCTTTCACCTTAAGACAAAAATAGGAAGCAATGGTACCTTTGAAGACACAACAGCTTGAAGAAAAATATCCTACTGCCATGCAGCTATAAATAAAATCCTGCCCTTTCCATATGGGACAATGACAGGCACCAAGCCTACTTTGGGGAGAACCTGTCACTGTATGACGAAGTTATCAGTGCATGGAATCAATTTCCACATTATATAGCGGGTCCACTTCCAGGGCAAAGCCTGTCTGATCAACATAGACAAGTGACAGATTAATTTTTACCCCATTAGTGAGTTAGCTGGGTCAACAGTCGGTTTTTATGGTGTGGGGTCAAAAATATATCAGTTTTCCCCTTTCTCGACAGTTATCCAGGTATTCATGAAGGTTTGTGCACATCTAGAAAGAACATTGCACGCTCAGCGGATGATCAAATGATCTATTGACGTTTGGTATTCAGACTCATACATGAAGAATGGTCACTTGGGTGAAGTTGTGTGAGCCTTTTGGGGGGGGGAGGGGGCGGCGGGGAGAAATAAAGCATTATCTCAGTATGGTGAGTTATATTTAATGCAAATAAGTTGTAGGAAAAGGATGCATACAGTTAAATGAAGCAAGTCTAAAATGAATCACTGCATTTTCTGCCAATTTAAAATCCATGTCAATATAAATGTGGATTCTTTATCACCTTTGGGAGTTGTGTACCAGTGGAATTGTAGCATCATTAGTAACATGAGAATAACGCAAAACTTCTGAGTTTCATACAGAGAAACGAGGAATTAAAGACAAGCAGACTGTGTTTAGCATTTGGATATTGAAGTTCTTCTTTTGGTGTTCAAAATGACTAACCAAGTTAGAGAATAAAACAACATTATTATGTCCTTTACAACAGTAGGGATCAACTGTTCTTGTTTTCTGTGCATAGTAATGTTGTAAATGAGTTTAAAAGGAACACAAGATAGCCAGAGCAATTCCATTCCAATGTACCTTTTACAGTTGCTGTCAATCAATTGTTCCTCAGCTGCAAAAAGAAAGAAATATACTGAACATTTTCTTCATTAGGAATCATACTTGGTGTTCGATTAGGAAAGGAACTATCTCTACCTGTGAAATTTACTGGTGAAGATAGACATCACATCAATGGCCATGGCCTCGCCATTGCATGTTAGGTTCTTTTGCACTGAAAGGAGATTAAACCTCAACCTCTCATCTACCTGGCACCAGAGCAAGATCCAATTGGTGTGAGCAGTCACTGTATGTGGACCTACAGAAGTGGACAAACTTCTCTTGCTCCCACCTTATCACATGCTTTTCTTTGGCTAATTATTTTTATTTCTTATCGGTGCTAAGGCTGATTGCGAATGCTGTTTCTAAACTAGTTAAAAAGCACTTGTTCCAAAAATGCAAGATGCAATATTCCAGAGAGTTTCAACAAAGAATGTTGAACTACATAGCCAAAATAGTAGAGTACAAGATGGTGGAAGTTGCGATCAAACAGTCCAGCCCTCTGCTTAGACGGCATCTTGAATACTGTGATGAGTTCTGGTTGCTGAAACACTAGGTTGACTTTTAAGCATTTGAGACAGAGAAGAGCCACAAGGCGCAGTCCCAGGATTAGAGGTCTGGGTTATGAGGAAAGACAGGGAGAAACTTAGGTCCTCATTCTGGAAAGGTGGTCTTATCGAGCCATATAAAGGAGCTCAGGAAAGGGAAAAGATGAACCCAGAATATTACTTTCAAACTGAATAGGTCAAGAGATCACAAGTTTTAAAGAGTAATGAGAGCTTGGGACTGAGATCAGAAAGGCTTTCTTCTCACGAAGCACTCAGCACATGTAATAGTCTTCCAGATAGAGTGAAAACCCTGCAATTATTGAAGAAGTACTAGTCTGACTTGTCTCCCTGGATGGATTTTTTAAAAATTCTTTCACGGGACGTGGGTCTCGCTGGCTAGGTCAGCATTTTTATTGCCCATTCCTAATTGCCCTTGAGAAAGATGAACTATTATGGGCTGAATGGCCTTCTTCCTCTGTGGCTATCTGGTGATTAATGCTAAAATAGAGTTTTGACGTATAACAGCCACCTGATCGAATTTCATTTGTTTTACGGGCAAAAGTTGTAATGACTCCTTTGCACCTGCAGCGTTCAGAACCTCAAACCTTCTTCCCTCAAGGAGAGTTGCCGCAAAGTTTTTGAAAGCTTGACCTTATTTCCCTAATCATTTTGTGCTTTTACGACTCTGAGAGCATCAATGCTTAAAACCCCCCCACATACCAGACAAAAATCCCTTGAAGAGTTTTTATGGGACTGATTTCCTCAATCCGCCAATGAGTGAGTAGGGCTCAACAGCGAATCAGGAACACAATAGATAAAAGCAAAAAACTGCGGATGCTGGAAATCCACAACAAAAATAAAAATACCTAGAAAAACTCAGCAGGTCTGGCAGCATCTGCGGAGAGGAACACAGTTAACGTTTCGAGTCCGTATGACTCTTCAACAGAACTAAGTAAAAATAGAAGAGAGGTGAAATGTAAGCTGGTATAAACCCCCCTTAAACAAGCTTATATTTCACCTCTCTTCTATTTTTATTTAGTTCTGTTGAAGAGTCATACGGACTCGAAACGTTAACTGTGTTCCTCTCCGCAGATGCTGCCAGACTTGCTGAATTTTTCCAGGTATTTTTATTTTTGATCAGGAACACAATGTTCTTTATAGTGAGCACACCAGACACTCCTGTTAACATGTGAGGAGCTATTATAGGTGCGATTTACCTTTAAGAGATTTAAGTGCAAGTGGGGATATGAGTTGAACTAGGAAACAAAAAAGCAGCATTAGTCATTTCCCTCACAAACATGAACATTCTTGTAAGAAACCAATATATTTCTTTTCACATGTAGGTGGCTGGAAAGTTTCCTTTATGTTTCTATAATCAAATCTGTGTTGATCCCATTATTTTATGAGTGGAACAGCATGAGATTAGTCCTACTGCAGGGGAACAATCAGTTTAGTAAATACAATAGCCATTAATCTACAGCCCTGAGGGTATTATTAAAATAGTGTAACATGTAAGAGACAAAGACGTCATAGAATGTAATTCTCCCTATTACTGGCCGAATGAGCTTGGTGATGGAATAAGTGAGTCAATCTTTATGGACACTGCAACCATGGCACAGATGGTGGCAATGAAATCTCAGTTGTGATTATAGTGTTAATTAAAATGGATTTTCATTGCAACCCTCCTGCTCTGCGTTTCAGTGCAGGCAAATGGAGAAATTCCATGATCTGTGAATTATCACTTTAGACCTGGCCCAATCATATATCTGCACAGCAACCTGAAAAATGTGCCAATCTCGCCATTATTTACAAATAGTGATAGCATTGCCATAATTTATCAATCAACCAGAATGAAATAGTTACAGTTTCAAATTACCAATATGCATAAATGTCATGAGCAGTTGGCTCTGGTTACATGTGCTGCATGTTTTTGCATCACTGGGGTATGTTAGCCTTCAGAATTTCCATGAGTGTTAAATATGTGTAGGTGCTACTGCAGAAAAAAAATGATGTTTGTGAATTGATGAATTGCGGTTAAAATGCTGAGCGTAACAGGCATCTGGCTGCCTATCTGCTACAGCACGGGCTTCCCGAGCAGATGGTGGTAGACTTGAGTCTCAGTGGTGCCTGTCAGTGTCGGCATGGGGTGCGTCAGTTATTGTCTGCACAGCAAGAATGAATTAGGTAATAAGCAACATTGTGGTGTGGTGTCCCAGTGAATTGATTGTAGGCAATTTCCATTGAAGGGCGAGGCCAGCAGGTTTATACCTACGCTACTTATTACTCAACTCAGCACAATATGCTGAGAATCCCGTTAATGGTGTTTCTTCATATCCAACAGATTCTGAATTGTATCTTGCTTTTGACATGGTCCGTGTGCTTTAGGATGGGTGGAAAAGGAGGTGAGAAACTGCATTGAATGTGAGAATGGGCATGTTTGGATGATTTTCCAGTATTGCCTGACCATTAAAAAGGCCACACTGTGTTGCCACTGAACATATGGACTGAGCAATTAACATTAAGTTGTATGCAGGCTGAGGAATTAATCATGGAATTTGATCAGTCCGGATGGGATTTCCAAGTGTTGCATTTTCAAAGATAGTGATCAAAATCCAGGTGAAAGTGTAGCCACTTACCAGCCTCTGGTTGGGTAACTGGCCACTTTGTTGTTAGTCAATGGGCTTCCCATTAGGTAAAAAAAAAGAAAAAAGCTTGCATCTATGCAGCATCTTACACGGTACATCCCAAAGCGCTTTATAGCCAATGAAGTAGTTTTGAAACGTAAGCACTGTCGCAATGTAGGAAGTACAGCAGCCAAATTTTGTACCACAAGTTCCCACACACAGCAATGTGATAGTGACTAGATCAACTGTTGTAGAGGTATTGGGTGAGGGGTAAATATTGGCCAGAAACTGGGGAGAATTCTACTGCTCTTCTTCAATTAGCGTACTGCGATCCTTTATGTTCGCCTGAGAGAGCAGACAGGGCCTCGGTGTTTAACGTCTTATCCGAAAGATGGCACCTCCGACTGTGCGGCAGTCCTTCAGTACTGCACTGGAGTGTCAACCTTGATTTCTGTGCTGAAGAGGAACTTGAATCTGAAACCTCAGAGGCAAGAGTACTACCAACTGGGCCACGGCTAATCTTTGAGCAAAAAAGGACTCCGATTTCAAAAATGCCTTTGATGACTTCAGGACACCCTGAAGCTGGTTGGAGTCATACTTAACACAAAGGAAGATGGTTGTGGTTGTTGGAGGTCAGTCATCTCAGCTCCAGGACATCACTGCATGAGTTCCTCGGGGTAGTGTCCTAGGCCCAACCATCTTCAGCTGCTTCATCAATGGCCTTCCTTCCATCATAAGGTCAGAAGTGAGGATGTTTGCTGATGATTGCACAATGTTCAGCACCATTCACGACTCCTGAGATACTGAAGCAGTCCATGTCCAAATGGAGCAAGGCCTGGACAATATCCAGGCTTGAGCTGACAAATGGCAAGTAACATTTGCACCACATGGTCAGGCAATGACCATCTCCAACAAGGGAGAATCCAATCATCAACCCCTGATGTTCAATGGCAACACCGTCACTGAATCCCCCACTATCAACATCCTGGGGGTTACCATTGACCAGAAACTGAACTGGACTAGCCATATAAATTCTGTGGCTACTAGAGCAGGGCTGGGAATCCTGTGACAAGTAACTCACCTCCTGACTCCCCAAAGCCTGTCCACCATCTACAAGGCCCAAATCAGGAGTGTGATGGAATACTCCCCACTTGCCTGGATGAGTGCTGCTCTCACAACACTAAAGAAGCTTGACACCATCCAGGACAAAGGAGCCTGCTTGATTCACATCCACAAATATTCATTCCCTCCACCACCGATGCACAATAGCAGCAGTGTATACCATCTACATGATGCACTGCAGGAATTCATGAAGACTCCTTTGATAGCACCTTCCAAACCCATGACCACTACCATCTAGAAGGACAAGAACAGCAGATAGATGGAAACACCATCAACTGGAAGTTTCCCTCCAAGTCACTCACCATCCTGAATTGGAAATATATCGCCATTCCTTCACTGTCGCTGGGTCAAAATCCTGGAACTCCCTTCCTAACAGCACCATGGGTGTACCTACACCACATGGACTGCAGCAGTTCAAGAAGGCAGCTCACCACCGCCTTCTCAAGGGCAAATAGGGGTGAGCAATGAATGCTGGCCCAGCCAGTAACACCCACATACCGTGAATGAATAAAAAAAAATTCACAGCCAACTACTTTTGAAGTGCTCTTGCTGTTATAATGTGGAAAAACACGGCAATCAATTTACGCACAGCAAAGTTTCACAAACGCCATTGTGACAATGATTAGATAATCTGTTTTTAGTGATGTTGGTTTAGGGACAATTATTAGGCAGAACGCGGGGGAGCACTAGGTAGTAACTTTAAAACAGCTGTGTGATGATTGCCAGCTTTTTTGGTCTTAAAAAAATAAAAGTACTAGCCCAGCAAAGTGCTATACAAATTGGAGAAAGCTAATTTATTTAGCGAAAACGTATTGGCTAAAGAAGATCAGATATTGTAATATTCGGCTGACAGTGATGAATGAGTGAGAGCAGAAGTACATGGATTACCTATGAAAGCATGGCGTAAGGAGCCACACTATTTGAGTGGAATAAATGAAAGAGACAAGCAGCGCGCCATTCGGATTTGATGGTAGAGCACAGCAGGACTGCACGGCGGGAGGAGGAGCCGTTTGTCAATGTCGGCTATTGGAGCTGACACGCTGATGTGTGCAGGTTGCTGTCTCTGGCTGTCTAAATATTGTTTTCATGGCACACTCTCTAGCAGTTTCTCTAATGAAATCAGATTACAGCATGGAAAGGTGCCATCACTTCAGCTTCACGTTCAGCTTGCTTTAGTAAATAGACATGAAAGGGCAGGGTTGTTTTACTGCCTCCACAACAATTACGCCGTTCTGTTACAAGATTAAAGGGAAAATTAAAAGTGAAGTGCCCAATTTCATGCAATTTAAACCAATAGGAGCGGTTAGGTCACAAGGCATTCATTGATAGGCGTGCATTTGCTGGATGGGGGTGTAGTATTGGGACCTGTCTGGAGAAGTTTCTTATTCCTGCAAACTCAATTGTTTGATTTTCTAGGGATTTATAGAAGTTTTGCATGGAGTAGATCTTCACAGTGATTACGAATCTAAAGAGTTGGCAGGAAAATGCAATAATTACGTGAAAAATCTTGCAAAAATAAAACCCCTAGAAAGAAAGGATTTGTATTTCTCACCTTTCACAGCCTCATAACATCCCAAAGCGCTTTACAGCAATGAAGTACTTTGGAAGTAGAGCTACTGTTATGTAGGAAATACAGCAGCCAATTTGTGCAAAGCAGACTCTCACAAACAACAATGTGATAATGACCCAATCACTGGTTTGTTGATGATAAATCTGTTTTTAGCGATTTTAGTGGATGAATACAGGACAGGATGCAGGGGAAAACTCATCTGCTCTTTTTGAATAACGCGCTGGGATCTTATTTTAAATCCTTTCACGGGATGTGGGCGTCACTGGCTGGTCCAGCACTTGTTGCCCATTCCTATTTGCCCTTGAGAAGTTGGTGGTGAGCTGCCTTGTTAAACCGTTGCTGTCCATGTGGTGTAGGTACACCCACAGTGCTGTTAGGGAGGGAGTTCCAGGATTTCGACCCAGTGACAGTGAAGGAACGGCAATATATTTCCAAGTCAAGATGGTGTGGGCTTGGAGGGGAACTTGCAGGTAGTGGTTTTGCACCTGCTGCCCTTGACCTTCTAGGTGGTAGAGGTCGCGGGTTTGGAAGATGCTGTTGAAGGATCCTTGGTGAGTTTCTGCAGTGCATCTTGTAGATGGTACCACTGCTGCCACTGTGCGTTGATGGTGGAGGGGGTGAATGTTGAAAGTTGTGGATGGGCTGCTTTGTTTTGGATGGTGTCAAGCTTCTTGAGTGTTGTTGGAGCTCATCCAAGCAAGTGGGGAGTATTCCATCACACTCCTGACTTGTGCCTTGTAGATGGTGGACAAGCTTTGGGGAGTGAGGAGGTGAGTTATTTGCCTCAGAATTCCCAGTCTCTGACCTGTTCTTGTAGCCACACTATTTATATGGCTAGTCCAGTTCAGTTTCCAGTCAATGGTAATCCCCAGGATGTTGATGGTGGGGGATTCAGTGATAGTAATGCCATTGAATGTCAAGGGGCGATGGCTAGGCTCTCTCTTGTTGGAGATGGTCGTTGGCCTGGCACTTGTGTGGTGCGAATGTTACTTTACGACCACATGAGAGGCCTGACAGGGCTTTGATTTAACGACTCAGTCAAAAGATGGCAACTGTGACAGTGCAGCACTCTCTCAGTGCCACACTAGCATGCCAGCCTGGATTTTGTCCTCTAAATCCCTGGAATGGGGCTTGAACCTGCAACCTTCTGACTCAGAGGCCAGAGTGGGCAAGGAGCTAAGGTTAGCTTCTGTACTACTGAACCTCAGTAGCTGCAGTGATCAGCTAAATACAATTCCAGTAAAGGACGCAGATTTGTCCTATGTTTACTTTTTGTAACAATATGTTAGTAATAAGGTCTTCGGTGAATCTGCAGTTAGGAAGTGCCTCTGCAAAACATTTCTCTAGAATAATAGAATATGGGGTTGATAAAAGCAAAATACTGCGGATGCTGGAAATCTAGAACAAAAACAAAAATACCTGGAAAAACTCAGCAGGTCTGACAGCATCTGCGGAGAGGGATACAGTTAACGTTTCGAGTCTGAATGACTCTTCAACAGAACTAAGGAAAAATAGAAAAGAGGTGAAATATAAGCTGGTTTAAGGGGGCGTTGATGTAGTTAATATGGGGTTGGTTCATTTGTCTTGACCACTTTGACTTGGCCCAATCTATTGTTTCTGATTTCATTTCAAACCAATGCACATGCCTGCATGGGGCCTTACTGAAGCATCATCCAGGCAAGTGGGGAGTATTCCATCATGCTCCTGACCTATGCCTTGTAGATGGTGAACAGGCCTTGGGGAGTCAGGAGGTGAGTTACTTGCCACAGGATTCTGAGCCTCTGACCTGCTCTTATAGCCACAGTATTTATATGGCTGGTCCAATTCAGTTTCTGGTCAATGGTAACCCCCAGAATTTTGAAAGTGGGGGATTCAACGATGGTAATGCCATTGAATGTCAAAGGGCAATGGTTAGGGGCTGACCATGATGGAGCATACATCATGGTCAGCCCCACCTCCCTCCATGATATTTTTCCCATCCATTGAAATTAAGAGAAAATCTTGTGAGCAGGCCTGTTATTTTCTAATATGTGCTTCCAGAAAGCACATCTTCATATCGCAAGTGAACATTTGAAAAATCAGTCTTTGCTATTCTCTTGGAGTAAATGTCTCCTTCCCTTCTGGAATGCTGAGTTGTTCCCATTGACAAATCGACTCCATTTTGAATATGTTTTAAGCCACAAACATAAAAACAGTTCCTTTGAACAGTTCACTTTCTTCCCCTGGAAAACTGAGCTGACTGACTTTTGATTATATGCGAGAAGACTAGAGCCACATGCTACCAGTGTGTGGTCTGAGAAAGTACCAAATTCAAACTCTGCCATTGGATATATATAAGATCAGAGGAGAGCTTTTGCTTCAGAGGCATGAGATGAAACAGAGCTGTAACCGATAAAGGACACAAGAGAATGAGCGCATTAAGCCCTCATCTGAAAAAGGGATTTGATGGACTTGAAGCCTCACATATGGCAATAGTAACTGTGTGATGCCACTTCCATTCTCATCAGCCAATTTTACATCACTGGGCTTAACAGACCCTGCTCAAATCACACTACAATGTTGAACACTACATCTTCCAGTATAAATTGATGCCAATGCTGCTTTATAACACAAAAGGAACATGGTTTACATCAGCTAAACTGTTGCACAGCATTACTGGTACTTCATCCTTTAAAGCAAATACTTGCTATTTAAGTGTTTCCAAACATTGAGGCTTTGGCAATAAGCTGATGTTTTATATTGGGCTCATTTATATTCCTGACTAGAAAGAGGTTTCCAACAGAAACTTGTATGTGGAAAACACTTAACATTCAACTACTTAAGCAAATATACATTCACGCAATCCCTTCATTGGTAATTCTGTGTGCGGTTTTACATTGGCAATTATCTCCATAGAAAAAATTCCATTGCTGAGAATGAAATTTGTGTAAGTGCTTCCTTGGGATGCTAACTCGATAGTTTACTGAGCCATACAGACCGGAAGGCTCTGGATTTGATGTTCGTGTCATTTCGGGTACTATAGTAGCCTCAGTACTACAAGGTTGGTGAAGGCCATATCAGAGAGTACTGTCCAGCAACTCCTGCTAATATGGCACACCTGGAGAGATCAGACCTGCCTCCACTATGACGCCTCTCATAGTTGGATAGTCAAATGAAACTCATCGCATAGCCTTACATGTGAGAAATGCCTACTAAGATGAGATATCATAATAGTAGCTGCATGGTGCTACTAGAACCAGGAAACTTAACGCCCCAAAGGAGACCAAGAATAAAGAATGATGGAAGCGACCTACCGAAATGAAAACCACTGCAAGGCTTTTGTAAAAATAAAAGGTATTTACTCTCTTGCAATATTAAACACTGCAGCCGCTGTTTGTCTTAACAAACTATGTCTCATCTGAAATGTACCCCGAGTTGTCCACTTAATGCTTGGAATAAAATTGGATGTAACTTGTGGTACGGTTTGTTGCAAGATGTTTTATGCATTTTCTGTTAGTGAGTACACAGAAGGAGTCCTGACGTGCTGTGAGTTTGAAATTTCTTTGTTAAAAATGAATTGCTGACCACTTCTCCATTTTTAATTTACGTGGGCGGGGGGAATTAAAAATCAGGTATGGTTGACACAATCTGGTTACAACGCTTAATCAAATTAAAACAAATCACTGTCATCTTGGATCCCACATTTTGATAGCAAAATAATTTTGTTTTATTGCTGTACAAAGATGTGTGTCTGAAATCTCGTTCAAAGTGTGAGACCCCATTGGTTTCAGCATCATAAGGCAATGCCATTTAATGCAACAGCAGCAACCAACGCCAATACCATCTCTCAGAAAGGGAAAGAAAATGACTTCCTCAGCTTTCCTATGTGCTAGCAGTTTAACAGGGACACTTCCTCTGACCGCTATTTCCTGCACTATTTTAAATGTGATGTAGTTTGAGAATGAATTTACAATTCGCCAAACGGAGGCAGGCAATTTTGCACATCTTTCTAAGGTTAATATGCCACTATTAGATATGGTTAGCAATAATTTATCAGAGATTTTAACCCATTTACAATAAACTGCGATAAAAATAACAGATGAAAGGATACAAAGAAATAATGCTTATGTCCTGAGGATGTTCCAAAGTGCTTCAGAATCAATGAATTAGCTTTGAAGTGCAGTCACTGTGGTTATGTGGGCAAAAGTCATATAAACATATTAAACGTTCATCTGTTAACACTCGGAACAATCGTTATAGTGATGATGGAAAGCTTCCCCCATTATTTTAGAGTCTGAATGCCTTTTAGTGTTTTCTTTTTCAATCAACATGCTCCTTTTTTGCTCATTGCGCACCAGTTTATTTTTCAATTAGCACACGGTATATCAGTGTTAATATAACGACAAGCGCTTAACTCTGTTAGAAACGCCTTGACATTAATTCTTCATTATTAATTATTAATATGTTGACTGCAACAGAAGCAGACAAATAAGAGGACACCAATGCTTGCATATAAACAAGAAGCACATGCCGTTTATGATTAAGTCATTGAAAGAATTTTAATAATTTTTGCGTCATTCCAGCAAACACATTGCACAGCTGGCTTTTGTGCCTGTCAAACCTGACGCCCTATTGTAATGATTCCATGTCATGAATCAGGATGGTGCGGCTGTTGGTTTTCCCCCTTCCACTGCACCCCCTCCTACTGCCTCCTCACCCCCGCCACCACCTTTAATCCACAGGGAGCATGTTCATTGCTTTCTCATTGTCCAAATGAAAATAGGATTCTTTAAATGGATGGGGGACTGAAATTGGCTTCAAAGCTGTAGCAAAGCATTTGAGCCATTTTTCAAATGGCACGTCACAAAATCAAAGGCAATTTGTATTGGAAAAGTGTCAAAATAAAATGGAAATAGATTTTCCATTTCCAAGTATGCTAATGTCAAATCGTTAATGATACAACTTATTCTAATATCTCCTCCTTGCAAAAAAACAGTTGGACAAATGCAAGATATTTTGAGTTTATGCCTTCTTGAAGTGAATATGCCCATTGAGCTCAGGATGTAAGAAAGACTTGCATTTATATAGCGCCTTTCATGATCGCTAGACCTCCCAAAGAGCTTTATAGCCAATTAAGCGCTTTGGAAGTGTCTGTGTAGAAAAAGTTACAGGAAACTTGTAGGCAAGGGGCATAGCATCTAGTCTTCCTTGTTATAGCTAAGAAATGGGTGTTTTTATTTCTGAAATGTTTCAAAGACTGGAGAAAAGGTAATTTTCCTTGCCACATTGCCCGTGACCATGGCTTCTGACAGTCAAGGGCAAAGTGAACCCTGCTTAGGGTACAGAGTGAAACACCCTTGTTTAAATGCCTAATGTTGCAATGATGTGTGGTGTTTGGCAAAGTCAGGATGGTGTGCAGATTGCTTCCGAGGTACAGAATTGTGTTTGGGTCTGTGAGAGTTGCAATCCGGGAGCCAACATGAAGGATAAACTGATAAACTCCTAGAATGTCATAGCCTCAGAAATGGACCATCTCACCACCAAATCTACACCCGTGGTGTTCTCCAGTAGTCACCCAGTTTAAATCAACACACCTCATCACTGCCCATAACCTTCATTTTTTTTGTTTCTCAAATCATTGTCTCATTCCCTTGAAAATTATTCATATACCTTGCTTAAACATTATTTTGTGACAGTGAATTTCATGTTGTAGTCAGCCTGTTCCAAGATTGTTTTCTAACCTCCTCTTTGATTCTTTTTCTTATTATTTTAAGCATGCACCCTGCTGTTGCCATCAATGGAAACAATTTATCACAGTTACTGCTTTTGTGACTTTTCGAAATCTAGGAGACTTCTATCAAGTCACTCTGTAATCTTTTCAGATCTTGCAAACAAGCCCTAACTTTTCAATGATGGTAACCCCCTGGTAACACCAAGTGAACTTGCACTCCACTTTTTCTATTAATCTTATATTTTTCTTCTAAATTGTTTACAACACCTCATCTAAGGCAAAAATGAAATATTGCAGCTGCTGGAAATCTGAAATAAAAGCAAGAAATGGTGGGAACCTTCAGTAGGTCAGACAGCTTCTGTGGAGAGAGAAGCAGATTGGATCTTATCAGGTTGACGACCTTTCATCCGAACGTCAACTAAAATATTGAACCACAACAATAACCTGCATTTATATAACACCTTTAACACAGCAAAATGTCCCAAGGCACTTCAACAGGAGTGTAATCAGATAAAAATTTATCCCAAACCATGTAAGGAGATGTTAAGTTTTAAGAAGAGTCTTAAAGGAGGAAAGAGAGGTAGCGAGGTGGAGAGGTTTTGGGATGGAGTAACAATGGTGAGACAAAAGGAAGTGGGGATGCACAAGAGGCCAGAGCTGGAGAAATGCAGAGTTCACAAAAACATGCGGGACTGGAGGAGATTTCAGAGATAGGGATAAGGCCATGGAGGGATTTGAAAATGAGGGTGCGAAATTTAAAGTTGAGGGCTGTGTAAGTTCACCGTTCTCTCCTTTCTTCTGCAGTTTTTGCCTCTAGATACCAAATGAAGGATTCCATTGACCATTTATTTTTTAGCTTCATCTACATGCACTGCCTCTTTCAATGACCTGTCTATCTGCATAGGTACACACACACACACACATATCGAGGCTTTCCTGCTTACCTACTCCATTTCACGTGTTACAATTTATAATATTTACTTTCCTTATTCTTGGTGAAAGAGTTGAGAGGCTATTCTTCAACCTCTCTCTTCTTCGTGGGACTGTTCCTCTCTGCAACATGGAATAAAAATTACAGAGACATCTATAAAGAATAGTTTCATGATTTTGTGACATTAGCGTACAGAAAAAATTTGAGGTGAGGGAGTTTGAAGGTTACAGGGTTTTAAAGGTTATCCTTCTGTTTGCTTCTTTTGGAGCATTGGGTTTCTTCAAAATGCTAAGATGACAAAACTAAACACTCCGCAGCCAATGAATCACAATCACCAGATTGCCATTCAGATTTCTACACTTTCAGAAAGTTAATAGATTTGCATCTTATTTGAAGACTTCCATTGTTATCAGTTATCCATCACTGCCACACCTCATTTATATGTGTTGAATTTACTGCCAATCGGCCATGGTCACTGGCTCTAGTACTTTCTTCTTGCAGGCCTAATAATTCCCTGAGAGATGCTCTCAAGCTGGTGATTTAACATTACATTTATAATTTCAAGAAATGCACACGGCTCCAGTTTTTTGCTGAAGTTGCTTTAAATACCAGCATGTATATATCACTCTGGTGTCATTTTCTCCACAATCCTGAGCCCAACTCAATTGATCATTTGACCTTGTTACCTAACGCTTCATTATCAGACCAAGGCAATACTCCAAACCCCATTTTATTCTGCAGTGATTCTATTTTACGTTTCACTGATTCACTGATCGCTGGTTTTGTGATGGGCCTACCCATCAGTTCACCTGACACAGCCTGCCTGTGTGGAGTAGATAAAAGAGGGGCCGATGGCGGAATTAGGGGTCATCGGTGACAGCAGTTAATGTAAAGCATGTCATTTAGATCGAGGAGCAGCCTGAGCTCAGCATTGCTGAAGGATGCACACTCGTGGCAATCACTAATATTTCCAACACACTCTGTGCAATGGCAACTCTTCGTGATGGGCAGTCTTTATCAAACTGAAGTATTGCAGTCTACCGATTGCTCTTAATAAAATGTTTTTTTAATGGACAGGACAAGCAAACATGGAAGATAGTCTGCTGGATACAAAGGGATACAGCCGCTGAATAGGTTGGCTGTGTAACCTCTCTGGTTATAGACGTTTGTGACTTATTGGGAAGAATGAAACCATCATTTTCTGCCCTTGCCAGAAACTCCATTTCCTTGCCATTAATCGTTGCATTCTCCTGCTGAACTGGACTGTTTGCAATCTTGGCATCTCATCTGACCTCTCAGCCTACTTCCACCTACATAGCATTACCCGCCCTGCCTCCACCTCGCCCCCATGGCTGCTCAAAGCCTTTGTTACTTGACTGCCCTGCTCTTACATGAGAATTCTTGCTCACAGGGGCTAGAGTCACTCCCATTCAAACCAGGTGTGAGGGGTTTTATGGGTGAGGTTCCCAATATTTAAATGGTTTTTTAGCAGTATAGGACTTGAATATTGCCGAGAAACAGAGACATGTCAAAGCTTTTCGTCTTGCACTCAGGACACTTTGCAAGAATACTAGTAGAAGGGGAATACGGTATAAATTGATGTTTTACCCTTACATTGGTATTCTTCCGAAGTGTCCTGATGAGTGCAAGACAAAAAGCTTCAACATGTCTCTTTTTTCAGCAATCCCCAATATTTGTTGATTCTTGTCAGGCCGTACGTGCTACATTTCAAAGCTTGAGTGTAATTAGTGAGGCACAAACTAAAAAGTCAGCTCTCAGTTGAATAATACTCAAGGTCCCACCTTAATATAATGCAGAGTTATTGCACCTTCTATGATTTTGCGCCTTACTGAGTGAAAAATACTGCTTGCTCTGCATCATTTACAGGAGCTAAGAAGTACTGGTGCTGCACTGCAAAACAATTTAATTTGTCTTTCACAGAAAGGTACATGGAATGTTTACAGCGTGTCAAATCTCATTAATAACTGTGAAGCCAGGGAAATGATAGCAAAGCACCTGTGTTTCCGATTCATGATCAGGTCCTTCTTGGATGCTTCTTTTTCCCTCTTGCATTTTTCCTGTAAATCATAATGGTTTCCCTGTAGGTCAGAAGGAATGATAAAATTATTACAATATTTTCTTCAAGCACTTCAGTAATCAACATGTTGTTTCTGATGGAAGGTCATCCACCTGAAACGTTAACTTTGTTTCTCTCCCCACAGATGCTGCCAGACCTGCTGAGTTTTTTTCAGTATTATTTGTTTTAATTTCAGATTTCTAGCATCTGCAGTATTTTCTTTTGTAACAATGTCATTTACTTGGGTGTGAAATTCATGGTTTTGTTTTGGTCTTTGCAACAGAAGAGGGTCATTGTGGTATTTGGCATAGGAACAGAAGGAGGCCACTCAATCCCTCAAGCATGATTCCACTGTCATTCGGTTAGATCATGGATGATCTGTTCTACGATCTTGCCACAAACCTTGCCATGTGGAACTCGGATGTGCTTCTGGTAATATGTCCTGTAAATATGAGATCATTGCATTACCCATTCAAATCTTGCCAACTGTGAGATACCCTCTTTGATAACATTGCTTATTGGGAAAATTTTCACTGCCACAATTGAGCAGAAACACCTCTAAAATGGTGGTGAAATACTCACTGGTCTCGTTCCCATTGCCACATCATGTCTGGTTGGGCCTACTGCACAGTGGTCTGGTTAACCTTCAGTAGACTCTTTATTGTGCCAGTTGGGGGTCCTGTGATGTATATCGGGCCTCATTGACATTTTGAGGCATAATTGCCACATTTTCAGCCATTGGGAGCTGGTAAGCTGTGTGGGGCCAGGAGGATTGGGAAGGCTGTTCTGGGCTCCAGGAGCATAGGTCAGGATTTCCCGTTTGGCGAGCGGCGGGCGGGGCCTGCACGCCGACACGTAAAATGACGCGGGATGACGTCGGGCGGAACTCCCAATGTCACCCCGCCTCATTTCAATTTTCAGGTCGGCGGGGGCTCAGCCAAATCAGCTGACCTGTCAATGGCCTCAATAGGCCATTGACAAAGTAATTAATGTAATTAGTGGACCCGCCCATCCAACCTTAACGTTGGCGGGCAGGCCGGGAGCCCTGGCGGGCATTGAAAAAGCATGAAACCTCATCCACAGGTGGGATGAGGTTTCATGTATATTTATAAATTTTTAATAACAGTGTAACTAAAAGTGATGATCATATCCCAACTCATGTGACAGTGTCACATGAGGGGACATGTCAGGGAAAATTTTTTTTTCTGTTTCTAACATTTTTAATGTGGAACCAATTTCCCTGAGGCAGCACTTAGCCTCAGGGGGATGAGTGCACTCTTTCGTGCGCATACGCGAAAGAGCGCACTCTCGGCTCAGGGAATCCCCCCCCACTTGCACAGGGAGCGCATAACGCTTCCTTGCGGATGTCACGCTGGGTGGACCTTAACTGGCCTGCCCACGTAAAATGGCGGCACCCCCCCCAATTGGGGGCGCCGATCGGAGGCGCGCCTCCACGCGCCCACTCCTGAACTTCCCCCCCAACGGGGGGAAAATTCTACTCATAATGTGGATTGTTGCCACATTGAGTTTCCACCTACCCTTTCCTTTCACAAACAGTCTCTCCCTCTGAATCTACCATGATGTTGGCCATATGAGAATAAGCCTTGGCCATTTGCACTGTTGGGTGGCCGATAGTTAAAACCTACCCTTGATTGTTTTGATTGACACACACGCAGATTGACTACTTGAGTGAAGTCATATATGTAACAGTGAATCTTTATCCCTGGAGTGTAGGGCAGAGAATGAGGATAAAAGTCACCTTAATCATAAAAATAATCATCTTAAACAATTCCTCCTAATTTGTTACAAAAACAAAATGCTGTGAATGCCAAAAATCTGACAACATAAAACAGAAAATATGAGAAACACTCATTCGTGTTTTAATCCATGTGTTGAAGGACAGAACTGGACTGAACTGGATTTTATAAACATTTATTTACAGAGTTAAAGATTACAAGCTTGCACCTCCTAACACAACAGCCACAATTTCAGTCTATTCCATTTTTATATATAGAATAGGTTTTAAGCAAGTACTGAGGCAGGGAAAGGGGCAATGGGAGAAAAAGGAAAGGATTGTAAATAGGGTGGAGTGGAGGAATGATGAAATGATAAAAGGGATGAAAGTGCGAGGCAAAAGTGGGGGCGCAACAGGCAATAGCAGAATCATTATCAATCACTGCTGTACAAAAAAAAAATAGATGCAGTGGTAATGATCTGAAGTTATTGAGTCAATGTTGAGTCCGGATGGATGAAAAGTGCCTCATTGAAAGATATTCCTGGAACTTCCATTGCTGTTCATCATAGGAGGCTGAGGACAGGGAGGTCAGAATGGGAGTGGGAGTAGAGAATTAAAATGGCAAGGGACTGGAAGTTCAGGGTCATGCTTGCAGACTGAATGGAGGTGTTCACAAAGCGATCACCCAATCTGTGTTGTTCTACCCAGTGTAGAGGAGACAGCACTGTGAGCAGTGATTTGGTGTTAATCAAATTGGGCAGTTTGTCCATCCTTGATTGTTGAATATCGGAAGACAGATTTGAAGCAAATGTATTGCACTATAAATAATATTGGGTGCAGCAGATTCAGCACGTATATGACTAGGTTCAGAGTAATGGGCCTCAGCGCAAAGATGTAATGGATTTTTGTGTAAAGTTGGATATCTTCAAATGTAAATCCACTGTCAGTGTCAGAAATGAAGAATCTTGCTTTTTTTAAGCACTATAAGTAGCTCAGTTGCAAAGTTTAATTTCGTCAATGGTCTTAATTCAATTTTTTTCAATTTGCAGAATAATAGGACTTCTATCAGCCAATTTAAAAACCCTTCTGAATGCTTTTCAATTGAAAATATCTTGTGTAACAGATAGGGCCAAGAGTGCTGTCGACCTTGAAGTGCTCAGTACGAGTAATCAAATGATTCTACGTCATCCTGTATTTCGGAAAAAAGGGAATCATGCCTCATTAGCACTAATAATTAAGACTTGTAATGTGGCTTTACAGAAAGAATGAGGACGAGAATTTATAAAGTTCCTTATCGTGCTTCTGAGAACATCTCAAAGTGCTTCATATACCAGAGGGTGCAGGAGTGAAATAAATGTCAGATATTTCAAAACTGCAAATGGTTCCAGCAGAGCTGGTGATTTTTCACAGAAGTTTATGCAATGAGCGACTATTAACATTTGAAACTTGTACATCCCTAACCAAATGTCTCAAACCTGCAAACCTATCACGGAACGTGTATATATTTCCTTTTGAAATCAGCCTTCCATGGTTGGAGTTTGCACTGTGCCATGTATTTGAATATATAGGATTAATTTAACCACGTGGTGCTTGTGGTACAAAGGGAGAGAGCCCTGCCTGAATCTGCCATCTCACAGACCAAAATCCACATTGGAAATTTGGTGTTTGGAGATCGGCCTGGCCATTAGGATTTTACATCTTTTAAAGTGAATGGATGGAAAAGCTGGTTGGTCCCACTTACCTCTGCACCTGAATCCCTGATGTGGGTTTTGGTCACGTGAGGTTGGGTTCTGGCACAGCCAAATCACAAAATCTACGCCATAACGATTCTGCAGAGTGGTGGCAAACAGCTGAGGTTTGACGTGGAAGGTTTTAGGTGTTTTGCATTTGTTTTAAGGCCATTGGGTAAGCTATCTAAAAGCACAGCATTAATTTCCAAGGAGCTGTTAAAAATGATTACTGTCAAATTGAGACAGCACCTCTAATTATTTTAGACTGGCAACTTCAGCTATTTTTGGTAACTGTGTGAGGTCTGATTGCATCTCCTTTTTGTGATGTGTTTCTTGTCTTAAGTCCTTAGTTCTCATTTCAAGATGCTCTCAATAGGTCATAGGATCAGGGCTACAATGTAGCTCTGTACCACATCATGCACCAGAGCTCCCTTACCTCTGGTCCAAACTTCCTGTGAGCATATCTCTCTGCTGGAGTGTAAGCTAATGAAACTAACCTTTTACTCTCAACATCACCGTGTGTAAACAAAATACTTGAAGGTCAACTGAAGATGTTGCATTCCAATTCTCACATCACACACAAGCTACACAAATCCCTCTCCGGTGGATGTGAAATGTCCAATTTCTCTTTTTTGAGAAAGAACAGAGAAGTTTTCCTGGTGTCCTAGCCGAAATTTGATCCCACAGTACTAATGTCACAGGTTATTTGGTCATTATCACAGTGCTGTTTGTGGGAGCTTGCTGTGCACAGTTTGGCTGCTGTGTTCCCTATACAACAATAACCATGCTTCAAAAGGACTTTTTTTGCTGTAATGCGCTTTGATTTTGTGAAAGCTGCTATATAAATGCAGATCTTTCTTTCCTTCTTTCTTTCAACCATCAGGGGGCCTAATGGCAGAATGCACATCCACAGATGTATCCTAGTCATGGTTCCACATCAAACCATTCTGGATAATGGTTTAATTATGACTTACCTCCCATTCCCTGTGGGTCCATGCCTCTCATGCTTCTGCACTCCCATCCCATCCCCCCGAACTGCACATAATCTCAATCAATTCTCTCAGATACCTGTAATCAGGTGCCATCCTTCTCAAAATAAACAGGCTGCTGAAGTATCTATGAACCTATCACAATTCAAAGGAATGACATTTGACCTCTGCATGGAACTGGAGAGCACGTGGACAATCTGTGGCTCATTCCTGGAGGCTTCCTCAGCACAAACTCACTCTTAAAGTCCAGTGTGGACTCCCAGATGGAATCAGCAGATTCCTACCGGCAGGAGGAAACAAAAAGCCAACAGCAACAAACAATCAGTCCAAACAAACCCCAGAGGTCTAAATCAAGTAAATTATTCGAACTGATCGGAACAGCATGCCCTAGCTCCATGACATCGACCCAAGTGTGCTCACAGAGTTATGAGAGTGACTCCAGCATAGCCTCATTACCACGACATTGACTCCAACATAACCTCAAGGCTAAGGCGATGACCCCAGTGGTGTCTCGGTGCTATGACAACGACCTCAGTGTACCTTCCGTAACACCTAAACAATAAAAATGCATCTAGTCTCTAGAAAAATATTTACCTACATGTAAGTTCCTGAGAACTTAAAATAAAGAATGTTCCTCTGTTAATGATTCAGAGATGCTGCAGTCTTAGACAGTTTTGTCCCACCAATGCCTGGCTGCAGCTATGGGTCCTGGTAAAGGTGTATATCTGTGTTTGGGAAACTATTAGCAAGAACAGTAACAAATAAACTCAATCTGAATGCACTTACTAAATAACTCATTGTCTTTAGCTTCTATCACCTCTTAAGTGATTCCTTAAAGTTCCATTACTTGTTGCTGAAGAGGTTTTCTGACACTTCTTATTGTTTCCCAAGGGAGTGCCTACATATACCTGAAATTCTGCTTAGCCTTTCAAGGCAACCAGAGAACTTCACCATTTATTTCTTTAACAAAATACTTCCCTGTGGGGCGATTGCCAGCCGGCAATAGTCACTTTAAGTTCTTGTCTTGAGACCTGAGCTATTGTCGGTACTTTAGATTGGTTGTAGCAAGAGCTGAGTTGCCCTGTGGTGATACACCATTATGCTTGGAGGGTTGGTGAGGCAAATGGCTGACACAGTGTACCTTGAATCACAATGAGTTTGTTGCCTTAACACGATTCCATACAGGCGTGAAAATCACTGAGAAATCTGAGCCTTCCTCACCTGCTTGTCTTCCTCCACCAGGAGACTGTGTACAGACAAGATAGCCTGTGAAGTTGCAAACAAAAGAGAAAGGAAACATAGGGCAGAATTTTACGTGCCCGCTGGCGTTGGGCATGTTTGGCAGCATGAGCGGACAATATTGCGAGAAGACCAAAAATCCATTTCATGATGTTGTGAAACCAGTTTGCAATCGTCCGCTCTGCCTCTCAGTGGTGGGCCGCATTTCCCACCGTTGGATGTTGGAACCTCATTGTAATACATCTACATATCATTATAAGGCCAGCCTGCCGGAATCATCCCCCAATGCTAGATCGTCCGCCAACATTGGCGGGAAACACGCCAGTTCAGAACATGTCTTGACAAGTGTGACGTGTAGAAGTTGTGACTTACCGCCAGGGCCTTACATCGTGGACATCCGAGGAGCAGAAGATGCTGGAGCCGAACAACAACGGGACCCTGGAGGAATGTCCATGGCATGCTGGGTGGACTCTTGCTAAGCAGCTCACGGAAGGTGGAAAGTCACCGTTGAGGGTCTGCTCACAATGGATGATGGTCGAGGGGGTGGAGGGCGAGGTCCAACTGTGTTTGGGAGAGGAAGATATACTGGGGAGTGGGACAGGAAGATCTAGGATCAACTGTTAGAGGAAGAGGTGTCGGTGTGGGGAGGGGTGACATAGGGAGCGGGAGAACAAAGGTGTCGGGGGGTGAGGTTGGGGGCGCGGAATGAAGGTGTCGGGGGATGAGGTGGGGGGAGCAAAGGTGTTGGGGGGGTGAGGTTGGGAGGGGGGAATGAAGGTGTCAGGGGGGAGGTTGGGCGTGGGGGAGGGACTATGGGGTGACGAGAGGATAGCAGAGGAGATGTTGGCAACTGGGCGGGTAGGTGTAAGGGGTGGAAGGTATAAGGGAAGGAGTTTGGAAGGGGGAAGAAGTGCGGAGAAGGGAAGGAATCCAGGGGGAGGAAGAAGTAAGGGCGGAGGAAGGAGTAAAGAGTTGGGAAAGGGGAAGGAGTAAGGCTGGAGGAAGAAGTAAGGTGTCTGTAGGAGTCAGGAAGGGGGAAGGACTAAAGTGGGGGAGTTGGGAAAGGAGTTCCGAGGAGGGGAAGGAGTTCCAAGGGGGGAAGGGGTTCCATGGGGTGAAGGGGTACCAAGGGAGGAAGGAATCCGAAGGAGGGGGTGATGTCCAGGTGAATATGCAAGGGAGGGCTCTGATGAGTCCATGACTGCCTCCTGGGGAGCAAACTGAGGGTGGCCATGGTACAAGGAAATGGAGAGAGTGACCGATGGCAGAGTGAGGCAGTAGTGGGGGAGGGTGAGGGTGTAACGGTATCAGTAGAAGGGACGGCAAGAATGGTTGGTGGGGACTCGGAGGCAGACATGGATCCTGGGAGTGGGAAGGAGGAGGTTGGGGAGATTAATGTGGATGGGATTTTTGGGAAGGAAGGGAATGTGCACGTTCACCTGGACATCCCCGAAAGAAAATGGTTGTGGATAGTAGGTCACAGAGGGGAGGTGGAAGGTGATGCTGGAGGGTCGACGGCGATCGGGGAAAGGAAATGGGTAACTGGGGTAGGGGAAAGGATGAGGGAGCGAAAGAAAAGCTGTAGCACTACCATGCTGGCTAAATTAAAAGTGAAACGAGAGTCATGGTGGGCGAGATCAGGTGCTGCATGGGGGTGTGATCAGTGGGTGGGCAGAGATGCAGGTCAGCTCAGATGGACAACTTAAAGTGAACTCCAGCAGGCAGCATTGAAAACGCTCAGGACGTTGAGATGAGTGTGAGCAGGAAGGATCCACGTGTGTGGGAGAGTGCTAGCATGAGGCTCCAAAAGGCCCTGCCACACACACATCTCCCTCCAGAACACTTGGGGGCTGGCTGTGTGCAGCTGAACTGCTAGTGGTGGGGGATGTGGTGGGAGGACTCGTGAAGCCTGTCAATGAAGCTGAAAGACACGATTAGACATTGTTCAGTGAAAGTGAATATATTTTCAGATTGTAAAGTGACGAAATGTGTTCACCCCTGCAACCAACTGTGATCAGAATTTCTTAACTTTTGAACGCCTTAGACTTCTAGCTGCTGCCCTGACATCTGCAGCAGGGGTGGAGGCAGCCAGTGCAATGGTTGGCCATGTTGCCTCTGATGACTTCAGCGTGGGCCCTCTGGAGAGCCGAGGTCTTGGGGACCCCGGCTTGCATTGGCTGTCCTCCTGTGGGCCAGCTGCCCCCTCTGCTGTGACAGAGGACGAGGTTGAGGGGGTCATAGGAAAGGGACTCAGAGGGAGCGGACAGCCTCTGAGATTCCTGAGTGGATGACCCATGGGTGTCCAGCTGCCGCTCCTCCTCCCTTCAGATGCCCAGAGGCTCCAGCTTGACTTCTTGAGGGGAAGGAGCACCTGGAGGGATGTCGAGGTGCCCCATTTCCCTCTCGCATTGCCACTGTAGGAACTCATCCATGGCTACCGCGATGGAGTGCAGATCTGTATACACCATCGCGTTCTGCTGGACCGGGGTCTCCAAGGCGCCCGCCATACTCCCCATGGAGACCTCCATACATGCACATGTGGGCACCACTTCATCACAGAACAGGCAGACACACTCCTCCGACTCGTGTGCTACTCTGTTGAGGGCTTCCAACAGCTTTACACGATGTTTCCCTGGCTTCTGCTGACTTTCCAGGATGATTTGGAAGGCCAAATCCAGAGGCTCCGTCATCTGACTCGGACCTCACTCTGCCTCTTTTCCAGCAGTCCTCCGCGTGCCAGGGAGCTCGGCTGAACCTGCCTCCTCCGGCAGCAGACACGTGTCCATGCAGTAACCACCAAATTGTGAACCCAAACCTGTTCTAGATCTAGGTCCCACCGAGGTGTGTGTCGCTGCGCTGGTGCACAGAGTGAGTTAGTGAGGGGCCTAATGTGGGCCACTCCACTGCCCGCCTGGGACCTCTCCCTGCTGCTGTGAACCAGCTTCTCTTGCATGAAAACAGATGGAGAGAGTGTGAGCAGGATGCATGGCACTGCGTGGAATGTTTGTGTGGTGAACGGAGACATGGACGGGATGAGGACTGGAGCTGCAGAGGATATGAGCCTGATGGAAATGTGAGGGTATGTGTGAGAGTTAGCGGTGTTGTGCCGTGAGATGTGAGATCCCTGTGGTTGTGTGATAGGTTTGTGAGTGTGTGAGTTAAGAGTGATGAGACGAGTGAATTACCCTGGTAGAACTGAATAGACCATTCACCCAGTAGTTGCACTGGGTGGCTGTCCTCTTTTGCAGGGCATTAGCGCTGACCACCGCTGCCACCGCCTCCCATGCTGAATTAGTGATGTTGCTGCCCCTCCTGCGGCAGAGCAGTGGTAGAGGACATCATGGCGGGCCTCCACTGCATCCTAAAGGTGCTTGAGGGACGCGTCATTAAACCGGGGTGGAGGGCTGCCGTCTTCTTGCCTTTTGGGGCCATGTCTTCCGCGCAGCAGTTGTGGGTTGGAAGCACCGAGATGTGTACGTGTGGATGCATTTTAAATATGGGGTCCATCATGAGGAAGCAGCGAGGCGATGGTGTGGCGGGTAAATGAGAAACCACCCTCCAATGAAATGGCATGTTTCCCAGGAATGCGTAATTAACGCGGCAGGACTGGGATGATGCGGCATGAGAAGCCGCTATTGCGGCCGGTGGGTAAAGCGTAGTTTTTCCTGCTCGCTACGCACTTAGTGCAAATCTGGGACGATTCCGCCCAAAGGCTTTGCATCCCATCTTCAATGCAGCAGCATCAAAATCCTCGTGATGTTTTCCAGCAATTTTCTTCCCTCCTCTCTTGAAGTCAGTGACTTGGGTGAGATCTCTGAGAGTGTGACACCTCCTCAGCACAGCTTTGGTTGTGTGTTCATGTCCTGGGAAAAAAGTAAAGAAATATTTGTATTTCTATAGCGCATTGCAACCAATGAAGTGCTTTGAAAGTGTAGTCACTGTTGTAATGTAGGGAAATGCAAGAAGAGGCGATCTTATTGAAACATATAAGATCCTGAGGGAACTTGATAAGGGTGGATACTGGGTGGATATCTCCTCTTGTGGGAGAGACTAGAATTAGGGGACACAGCTTAAAGATAAGATTCAGAGATGAGGAAAAGAAGGAATGAAAAGCTTGCATTTATATCGTACCTTTTAAGACAGAGAAGAGGAAGCATATTTTCTCTCAGCGGGTTGTTATTCTGTGGAATTGTCTTCCCCAGAAAGTGGTGGAGGCTGGGTCATTGAATTTATTCAAGGCTGAGTTAGATAGATTTTCGATAGACAAGGAAGCCAAGGGTTGAGGGTTGCTCAGGGATGCAGGCAGGAAGATGGAGTTGAGACCCACGATCAGATCAGGCATGATCTGATCGAATGGTGGGGCAAGCTAGAAGGGCTGAATGGTCTACTCCTGCTCCTAAGTCCTTTATGTTCCTATATTCCAATATGCACACAGTGAGGTCACACAAACAACAATGTGATAATGGCCAGGTCATCTGGAGGAGGCCTTGTCCATTAAAGCAGGAGTGTCTTGGAGCTTCCTGTGAGAATCCCCTCACGCCTATTTTTCTGTTCAGTTCTGACATCCTGCGCAGAATGGAAAAGATCTTGTTCCAGCTCCTGACGGCACCACAGATGCCGTCCCTAATGGTCAGGTTGAACATGTATTACAAGGAACACTGTAACACTGGCCTCCCTACACTGATCAAACACAATAAACTAGCAAGAATGTGGAGTGTGTGTATGTATCCTACAATATCGCCCCCACCAACAGTTCCAGCCCATTAAATAAATTAGGCAAGCCTCCCTCACCCTCTGATAATCTTCCTTTTCCCAGTGGAGTCGTGCATGTCCTGATACTATGTTCAGATATATATGGATGCATAAGTATGATTATTACTTATTCACTGTAAGAACCCAAATGCATTTAATGAATGGACGGTCCGTAAAGCTGTCTAAATGTGAGAAATTGTCATTGTACACTGAAGACACAGATTTAAATAAATTCGCAAAATGCCTAAACTGTGCAGTTTGTGTACAAAAGCATCTGCGTTTGCAGAAGAGCAAGGCAGAAAGAGAGCAATGCATGGCTTCAAGTGAATTACAGAGTAATTCGATCAAGTTCAATTGACACTATAAACTGTAAGAGTGATGTTTGAATGGTTTGAGTCTGCTGGATCCAGAGATTGAATTAGCAACTTGGAATTGAGTTAAGGCAGTTGTCCATTACTTTGACAAATTGTTCCTGTCCCAGGAGAGTGAGTTCCGTGCATCCCTCTTCCCCTATTGCCACTCAGGTGCTTTTATCTGTGGGAATTTTGGGTACTGATGCAAAATATGTAGATGCTATACAGAACTGCATAGCATGTACAGCACAGAAAAAGCCATTCAGCCCATCAGGTCTATGCCATTCAGCTACCCATGGGGTAGCAAGTTCTACAGTCTTACCACTCTTTAGGCAAAGAAGGTACTCCTGAATTTGCTATTGTATTTATTAATCACTATCTTGTATTTGTGGCCCCTAGTTTTGGGTCTTTGTCCAGTGGCCAGTTCTAAGATTCCCATTTTGTGCCAATGATTCTCTGGAGGGTTAGCCAGTGACTACAGGAAGGCACATCAAGCCTCTTACAGTAACAAGAGTAAATGATTAAACATGTTCCTGTGAAGAATTCTGATATCATCTGAAGGTGAGAGTGGGATCATGGGGGTGAAGAGTGCGACTGATTTACAACACACGACATGAAAAAGAAAGTAAGACGTGCATTTATATAGCGCTAATTACATCTTCAGTGTGTTCCAAAGTGCTTTGCAGCCAATAAAGTAATTTTGAAGTGTAGTCACTGTTGTAATGTAGGAAGCGCAGCAGTAAATTTGTGCACAGCAAGCTCCCAGAAATGGCAATGGCAGGATAATCTGTTTTTAGTTATGTTGATCGAGGGACAAAGGACCAGGGAGGACTCCTCAGCTCTTCTTTGAACAGTGCCCCGAGAACATTTACATTATCAGATAAGGCCTTGGCTTAATGTCTCATTCAGAAGACAACGCCTCAGACTGTACAGCACTCCCTTCACTGGAACGCCAGCCTAGGTTTTATGCTCAAATCTCTGGAGTGTGAATCGAGCACTGAACCTTCAGTCTGCATGAAGTAGCTGTTGGCAATTGTTCTTGCTTTGTGTAGAGGAGGCAAGGAGATCTCATGCCAAGTTATAAATATTTCCACAAGTGAGACCTAAGGCCTGATTTTAGCTTTAAGCAGGTGGGTGGGTTTTGAATGGCTTAAAATTGGGCCCAGGTTGTCTAACTCTTGAGCGGCAAAGTCATATGAGTGCTGATCAACCTTAAGACTGGCAATAAGTCTTCCTTCTGATGTTTTTTTTTAACAAATATAATTTATACTTCTTAAATAAATGGGATCATGCTATCTCCTGTGCTCGATATCTTAAAATTGTTTCAGAGCTAAAACAAAGTGTGATAATTTGGAGCGTGTTGTCCGAAATGCCCGTTATGTTACTGGTGAATCTTCTGTGGCATTGCTCACAGTTATATGGAAAGAATTGTACGCCTTTTAGCTGCTCTTGTTGTAAAAGGACGTGAGAAATTACAGAGCCACCTCAGTAGAAAGTATGAATGCCAAATTTTCTTGCAATGCTGTGCTTTTAAGAGGTGCCAGCCCCTCCGTTGGAGCAAGTAGGAACAATATGTGTTACTCTGAATGTTACAAGATTACCCTTTGATTTCAGTGGGCTGACCTGTGCAACTGAATGGCCAATTCAAGGATTTCAAACTGTTAATGGTGATTATAATGGAGAGAGATTTATTGCCAATTTCCTCCTCTTGCTTCCAGGCGACACTGCTTTACCAGAATGAGGTGTGGAGGCAAACCTGGGGGCATTGGCAAAAGGCCTGAGCCTCACCCTATTCCAATTCCTCGTACACACAACTAGGTTGAGTGCTAGAATGTTATTTTGCTGTGAAAAGCATCAGAACCAATCCCAAACCTGTTGTCTCTTGGCATATTTCACATGTGAAAGAGAAAGAACTCATATCTGTACATCACAGTTTCTAACCCAGGATGTCCCAAAGCGCTTTTCATCCAATAAAGTACTTTTGAAGTGTAGTCACAGCTGTATTGTAAGAAACATGGTAATCAACCTGTGCACAGCAAGATCCCACAAACAGCCATGGTATTGATTAAAGGACAAATTGTGGCCAGGATACTTTGGAGGAACTGTGTTGCTCCTTCCAAAATAGTGTCTCAAATCTTTTCTCTTCACCTGAGAAGGCAGATTGGTATGGGTCCAATGTCTCATCCAAAAACTGCCGCCTCTAACAATGCAACACCCCCTCAACACTGCATTGGAGAGTCAGTCTAGATATTATATTCAAATTGCTGGTGTAGGGTGTTACACCCCCAACTTTCTGACTCAGTGGTAAGCTACCACCTGAGACTAGTCTACGCCTTTTCTAACAGATGTCACTACATATGTTTCAGCTTTTGAACCTGGACAGATTTTTCCCCTTCTCTCATCTCTGGAACCACCAGTTTCACCCCAGTTGTTGCCTTAGCCAGTCAGGCACAGACCAGGTACTTAAGCCAGGACCTTCTGCTCCATGTCCAGAGGTGATAAATTTATATTTTTGTTTAATATATGTGAGACATATGGAAAAATATCCTGCAATATTTCAGTGCCAATGCAACAATACGGCACAGAAAGAGACCATTTGGCCCATTCTGCCTGTGCCGGCTCTTTAAGAGAGCTCCCCAGTTAGTCCCATCCCTCTTCTCTCTCTGAATGCCCAGCAAATTTTTCCCTTCAAGAATTTATCCAATACCCTTTTGAAAATTACTGTTCAATCTGTTTCCACTGGAGAAATGTGAGGTGATTCATTTTGGTCGGAAGAACATGGAAAGACAATATAAAACAAAATGTACAACTCTAAAGGGGGGGCAAGAACAGAGGGACCTGGTTGTATATCTGCACAAGTCAATAAAGGTGGCAGGACAGATTTAGAAAGCAGTTAATAAAGAATACAGTATCATGGGCTATATTAATAGGGGCATAGGGTACAAGAGCCCTTACGTCGAACTTGTGTAGGACACTAGTTCGCCCTCAGCTGGAGTATTGCATCCAGTTCTGGGCAGTGCATTTTAGGAAGGATAGCATTGGAGAGAGTGCAGAAAAGATTCACAAGAATGGTTCCAAGGATGAGGAACTTCAGTTATGAAAATAAATTGGAGAAGTTAGAACTTTAACTTGGAGAAGAGCAGGCCGAGAGGAGGTCTGATAGAGGTGTTCAAAATCATGAGGGGTCTGGGCAGGGTAGATCGGGAGAAACTGTTCCCACTCATGAAAGGATTGACAATGAGAGGGCAGAGATTTAACGTAATTGGCAAAAGAAGCAAGAAAGATATGAGAAAAAAAACATTTTCACATATTGAAGGTCTGGAATGCACTGCCTGAGTGTGTGGTGGAGGCAGGTGCAATCGAGGCATTCAAACAGGAATTAGACTGTTATTTGAAGAGGAAGAATGTGCAGGGTTACAGGGAGATGGCGGGAGAAATGCAGTAGGTGAATTGTCCATTTGGAGAGCCAGTGCAGAGACGATGGGCCAAATGGCCTCCTCCTGCACTGTAACAATTCTGTGATTCCCTACCCTTTCAGGCAGTGGATTCCCGCTCATAACGACTCTCTGCATAAAATTCGCCTCATCTCCCACCTCCCATTCTTTCACCGATTATCAGAAAGCTGTGCCCCCTGGTTACTGACTCTCCTGAACAGGAAACAAACAATATGTCCCTGTCTACTTGATCAAATCCCTTCACCGTGATGAAGATTTAAATGTAGAAATTAACAGAAAGTTAGAATAACACAACTTTTCTGGTCGCTTGCTGTTTACCTTGGATGAATTGACCCAACTGCAAGCTGAGAATCTCATTTTTTTAATAAGTGGTGGGTGGATGGCATGGTTGTTGGGGGGTGTTTGGCGGGGGAGGGGGGGGGGGGGCGCAGGGTGGAGGAGAGATTGTCAGGTTTCCCTGAATGGATAGTACTTATTATAGTTAATTGTGAGGAGACAGTACTGTAGTGGTAATGTCAACAGGCTAGTAATCTTGAGGCCTAGACTAATACTCTGGAGGATAGAGGTTTGAATCCCATCATGGCCACTGGTGGAATTTAAATTTGATTAATTAATGAAAATCTGGAATTGAAATCATTGCCTACAGGAACAGGGATGTCTTGCTGCAATTGTACAGGGCCTTGGTGAGACCACAGCTGGAATATTGTGTGCAGTTTTGGTCTCCTTATCTGAGGAAGGATGTACTTGCTATAGAGGGAGTGCAGTGAAGGTTTACAGATTCCTGGGATGGTGGGATTGACATATGAGGAGAGATTGAGTCGGTTAGGATTATATTCGCTGGAGTTCAGAAGAATGAGGGGGGATCTCATAGAAACCTATAAAATTCTAACAGGACTAGACAGGGTAGATACAGGAAGGACGTTCCCGATGGTGGGGGAGTCCAGAACCAAGGGTCACAGTGTGAGGATATGGGGTAGACAATTTAGGACTGAAATGAGGAGAAATTTCTTCACCCAGAGAGTGGTGAGCCTGTGGAATTCGCTACCACAGAAAATAGTTGAGACCAAAACATTGTATGTTTTCAAGAAGGAGTTAGATATAGCCCTTGGGGCGAAAGGATCAAAGGGTACGGGGAGAAAGCGGGAGCAGGCTATTGAGTTGGATGATTAGCCATGATCATAATGAATGGCAGAGCAGGCTCGAAGGGCCAAATGGCCTACTCCTGCTCCTAGTTTCTTTGTTTCTATGAAAGCTAGTCTCAGTGATCATGATGATGGAACTATCATCAATTTTCATAACAGCCCATCCAGTTCACCAATGTCCTTTAGGGAAGGAAATCTGCCATCCTTACCTGGTGATTGCAGACCCACAGCAATGTGGTTGACTCTTAATTGCCCTCTGAAATGGCCTAGCAAGCCACTCACTTCAAGGGCAATTAGAGAGGGGCAATAAATTCTGACCTTAATGCTGGTGACACCACATCCCATGAAAAGAATTTAAAAAGTGGTCTGTTTTTTTTTGAAAAATATACTTTATTCATAAAATATCTGGAAGAACATTCCAAACCATTTCAAAATCACCATCACATAAGTACAATCAGATTCAACTTTTACACATGTATCACAAGGTGCATCAATACAATCAATGAATATTACAATCATTTCAATATGGTCAATGCAGACAATCAGACAATGGTATTGGAGTTATCAACATACACCATGTTGCACTCTGAGGTGCTTCAATACAATTATAATACAATTAGTATTCGATGCACACATACATTTTGAGCTGTACAGCCCGAGGGGCTCTCGACAGTTCCCAGCCCCTCGGTGCACTATGGCAGAAAGGTTTTAGACAGTGACCTTTCCCCATTGCGCCTTTGCGGCAGCTGCCCCAAGCTTTAGTGCGTCCCTCAGCAAGTAGTCCTGGACTTTGGAATGTGCCAGTCTGCAACACTCGGTCGGGGACAACTCTTTGCGCTGGAAGACCAACAAGTTTCGGGCAGACCAAAGAGCGTCTTTCACCGAGTTGATGATCCTCCAGCTGCAGTTGATGTTTGTCTCGGTGTGTGTCCCTGGGAACAGCCCGTAGAGCAGAGTCCTGTGTCATAGAACTGCTCGGGATGAACCTCGACAGAAACCACTGCATCTCTCTCCAGACCTTCTTTGCAAAGGCACATTCCACAAGGAGGTGAACAACGGTCTCGTCCCCACCACAACCACCTCGACGGGAACGTGCAGAGGGGGTGAGACTCCTGGCATGTTGGAAGGATCTGACGGGGAGGGCCTTTCTCACCACCAGCCAAGCTACATCTTGGTGCTTGTTGGAAAGTTCTGGCGATGAGGCATTCTGCCAAATGACTTTGACAGTCTGCTTGGGGAACCATCCCACAGGATCCACCCTCTTCTTTTCCCTCAGGGCCTCTAAGACGTTACGTGCCGACCACTGCCTGATGGACTTGTGGTCAAAGGTGTTTCTCTGCATAAATTTTTCCACGAGGGACAGGTAGTACAGCACGGTCCAACTACTTGGAGCGTTCCGCGGCAGCGTGGCCAGACCCATCCTTCGCAACACCAGGGACAGGTAGAACCTCAGCACGTAGTGACACTTGGTGTTTGCGTACCGAGGGTCTATGCACAGCTTGATGCAGCTGTACACAAAGGTGACCATCAGTATGAGGGCGATGTTGGGCACATTTTTTCCCCCTTTATCTAGAGGCTTGTACATCGCGTCCCTGCGGACACGATCCATTTTCGACCTCCAGATAAAGCGAAAGATGGCTCGGGTGATCGCCACCACGCAGGAGTCTGGAATGGGCCAGACCTGCGCCACGTACAGCAACAGCGAGAGTGCCTCACACCTGATGACCAGGTTCTTACCCGCAATGGAGAGGGAGCATCGCTCCCACATGCCCAGTTTTTTTTGCACCATAGACACTCGCTCCTTCCAGTTTCTAACGCATGCCCTGGTCCCTCCGAACCATATCCCCAGCACCTTCAGGCTGTCAGCCCTGACGGTGAAGGGGACAAAGGATCAGTCAGCCCAGTTCCCAAAGGACACGGCCTCGCTCTTCCCACGATTTACCTTGGCTCCCGAGGCCAGTTCGAACTGGTCGCAGATGTGGATCAGTCTGCGCACCGACAGCGGATCCGAGCAGAAGACGGCGACATCGTCTATGTACAGGGAGGCTTTGACCTGAGTGCCTCCACTGCCTGGGATTGTCACTCCTCTTATGCCCGGATCCTTCCTGATGGACTCAGCAAAGGGTTCTATGCAACACACAAACAGGACAGGGGAGAGAGGGCAGCCCTGACTGACTCCAGATTTAATAGGAAAGCTATCTGATTCCCACCCATTGATTGAGACTGCGCTACTGATGTTAGTGCAGAGCAGTTGGATCCAATTGCGAATTCCCTCCCCAAACCCCATTTTGGCGAGCATATCTGCCATGTAGGTGTGTGATATTCTGTAAAAAGTGGTCTGTTTCTGTTTTGCAGTGACTTGGGGCCCCCTGGAGTGGGGTAGGCAGCTGTCAGTTAACTGCTAAAAGGGGAGAAAATCTACTTTGAAACACACCTTTTACTTCATTTCAGTTAACAAAATGTTGTGAAGTTGGGAAAGAGGTACAAAAATCACCGTAAAACCTGTAAGTTATAATTTTCTGTAATGCAGGATTCTCAATATATGAACAAATCTTGCAGCTTTATACGGGTTTATGCAAAATTGACCCCACCATTGTCATGGTATAGGGGAGACATTGGGACACCAATATGGCTAATGTGGTTTGTATAAATTTCATCTGCGCGTCTTCTTAATGCAGTCATTAACTGGGGTTAAAATAGCACCCAAAGGAATTCTGCACAAACACCATAACCAATTAAAATTAAAATCCTTACAGCCTGGAAATTACTCAGTTATGCTGCCCCTACAAAGGCTTAATGGACTCTCACTGTTTTAATGTGGGCGCTAACCTGTTTATTTTAAATTGGTATCAAGAGGTTAATTGATACGTCTGTTAGAACAGCAGAAGAAGGCATTTAATATGAATGCGTTAAGTATTTGTACAAAAACATCTTTTGTACAGATTTCTAGGCTGAACTAGGTGATCTTGACTTAGAATTTATAACGTAGAAACAGGCCATTTTTCCCAACTGGTCTCAGCTGATATTTATGCTGTGTATGTGCTTCCTCTCACTCTACTTCACCTCACCTTATCAGCATATTCTTCTACTCTTTTCTATCTCTTGTACTTACAGCTTTCTTCCCCTTAAATGCATCTATGCTATTTGCCTCAACTACTCTGTAGTAGCAAGTTTTGCATTCTAGCTACTTCCCAAGTAAAGCGAATGACTATTCTATAGTCATGGGGCTGGATTTTAAATAGGTGGTTGGGTCTCCCACATCAGGGCTGAAAGAAGGGGTGGTGGGGCCCAATTTTGGCGGGTAGCTGGGCCCAGGGCTGCATTTTGCTGGCTGCCACCACCCCCAAGAGCTGCCGGCCCAATCACCACTCTTAGCAGAGGCCACTGCTGGGGCTGCAGCTGCAGGATGAGGGTGAATCAATGGCTATATGGGCCTTCAAAGTGAGGTAAGTGGGGTCTGGGGGCACTAGTGTCAGTCAGCCAGGCTTCAGTGAGGAGGTGGGGTATATCAGATGAGGGCTGGTAAAATTCAGCCTTGGATCCTTATATTGATCTCTCCCACAAGTTGAAACATTTTCTCTATGACTGCCCTTCCAAGCCCCTTCACCATTTTCACGACTCTTGAGTATTGCTGGAAAAAGAGACATTTTTTGTTGAAGCTGTTTGGCTTGCACTCATCAGGACAATTCACAAGGCTACCAATTATAAAGGAACAGCAATTTATACTGTATGAGAAGAGAGTGCTGATTGTTTGGCACGTGGTAGGAGTATTGCCATGGAGAATGCACCATTTGATGGTGATTTTGATTAGTTAAGCCATTGCCCTGAGGAATGAACCAACAAATGGCTGTCACTTTTTTTTTAAGCTGAAACAGACACAATGTGTGTACATGTTCTTCCTGTTTGCAAAGAACAGGGCTCTTCCGCTGTTCGCAACAGGCAAGGTACAGACCGTATCCAACCAGCCCATACTTGCAAAACTCAAAACACAGTGCCCAACATTAGATGTGATTCCGCAATTAGACGACATTTGCTAAATAATCCTCAAGGTTCTAAGAATTACGCTGACAACCAATTTAAGATTGTCAGCCAGGCTTGAAGTGTGGAGTATTTGTGTGTACTGGAAGCTACATATATTAATAAACAGGGCCCTGTTCTTTGCAGACAGAAAGAGCATGTACGCACATTGGGCAGAATCCTCTGGCTGTCGGGCGGGCGCGGACCCGATCAGCACCCCCGATTGGGTCCGCGCTGCCGTTTTACTGGCCCGCCCAGCGTGACGTGCACCCAGAAGCGCTATGCACTCCCTGTGCGGGCAGTGGGCGGGGGGGGAGTTGCCTGAGTCGGGAGTGCACTCTTTTGCACATGTGCACAAAAGAGTGCAGAAATCTCACTGAGGCACGGAGCTGTCTCAGGGAGATTAATTTGAGTGTGAAAAACTGAAAAAAAGATTTTTTAAAAATATTCGTACATGTCCCCTCATGTGAAACTGTCACATGAGTGGGACATGTGCATTAATTTCAATAAAATTTTTTTTCAAAATTTAAAATCATTCATGAAACCTCATCCCGCCTGTGGATGAGGCTCCATGAAAAATGTGAAGTCCGCCTGGGCTCTTCGCCTGCCTGCCAACCTTAAGGTTGGACCCGCAGCTCCGTTAATTATTTTAATTGACTGTTAAATTGCCTTAATAGGTCTTTGACAGTTCGGCGGGTGCGCAGCCTGAATGATGTGTCGTTACATCAGGATGCATGCTCGACATCGCCATGCGTCATTTTACACCTTGGCAAGCGGGCCCCGCCCCTGCTTGCCGAGTTGAAAATTCAGCCCATTGTGTCTGTTTCAGCTAAACAAAATAAGTGACTGCCATTTGCTGGTTCATTCCTCAGGGCAATACCTTGACCTATCAGAGTCAATCTGCCTGGTTTAAATTTCAAACAATGTTTGACAGTTAACTATCGGCCACCATCAACTGGTGCATTCTCCATGGCAACACCTCTACCAATCAGATTCCCCTTGCAAATCAATCAGCACTCTCTTCTCATACAGTATAAATTGTTATTCCCTAAAAGAAACCCAGGCTGTTCATACGTTCCTGATGGTTATTGGCAGCAGGCTCACCTCCCAAAACGTGATTTCCAGCTACCTACTTAAGATTCTAAACAGCATAGATGGGATAAGCATCAATATATTTAACATAGTCACAATTGTTTACAACAAGGGGGCATCGGGGTGAAAAGACAATTCAGATGTAATTACTTTACACATGCATCGAATGGACAGCTAAGCAACCAGTGAGGGATGATTGTGTGAGCAAACTCCATGGAAAACCATTTACGTACCTAGAGAATGATTGATAGAGAGGTATGTCTTAAATATCTTCCATATCTGAGCAATACCTTAGACACTGGAATAGTCCACTGTGATGTTTTCGGATCTTGTATGTTCCGAGCAACTGTTTTACATTGTTCAACAATGCTTACTTTCATTAAGAACACTTGCTCTGAAGCCATATCTCTAGTTATAATCACACGCATTTTTAACAAAATTTTTAAAACCCTACCCAACAATATTTTATCCACAATCTAAATAAGTATTCTAAGTTGAAACTATCATTATTAAATCTGATACCTGTTGAGTTTGATAATCACATAAAACACCAAAAAATTTTTATTGGGGAATCTTGACAAGTTAAAGCAGATCACGCAGTAAAGGATTTTTAAAATTCCTCTGTTTCTCCCTCTCTTCCATCCTTATTGTCCACACTGTACGCTCTTTCTCCAGCGTGAGGCTGATGCTGGTCCCTTCAATTGCTCCCATGAAAATCAACCGCTTATAAGTATACGAAAGCAAAATACTGCGGATGCTGGAAATCTGATATAAAAGCAAAAATTGCTGGAAAAACTCAGCAGGTCAGGTAGCATCTATGGAGAATCACAGAGTTAACGTTTCAAGTAGAGATGACCTTTCATTGGAACTGATGTTTCATCAGACCAATTCTGATGAAAGGTCACTTGACCTGAAACGTTGGCCAGGATTTTCCGGCCACTGGAATCTTCAGGTCCCGCCGAGAGTGAATAAGCTTTTGGCTGGCCTGCTGTGCCCCCCCGTGACGGGTCCCGCCCCGGCAGGGCTGGAAAATCTCGGCCGATAACTCTGTTTCTCTCCGCAGAGGCTGCCTGACCGGCTGAGCTTTTCCAGCACTTTTTGTTTTTGTTGCTTATAAGAGTGATTTCCATTTCCTTCTTGACTGTGCAAATCTTTCGGGTATAAGGATAATCTTGTAAAATTAAAACTAAATACTCTCTTTTTTCCCAGCTAGTCTATAAATGGTGTTAATTAGCAAAGTTATCCTGGTTTTGTACCCTTGGGAGTCATAGAATAATCGAAACTTCAAGCACAGAAAGAGGCCATTCAGCCCGTCATGCCTGTCCTGTGCTGAACAGTCAAGCTTAAGTTCCACACATAAACTGGAAAGCCTGCTGTTTCTGGTCATGCTGCTCCAGGATCAGGTATAAGCAAAACATTTGGCTCCTCACGGATTTCTCAAAAAAATTGCTGGTGTTGTAATGCGTTAGTTCACTGAAAATCAAATAAATTCCACTGTAGTGGACACAATCGAAGCAGAACTAGCTCAAGGACCCCCCGTCAATTGCAGTGCAACATGCTGCACTATGGGCTGAGGGGGGTACGAGCTACAGTTTAAACTAGTCCGAACACTTTAGATAAACTTAATTCCTGGTTCTCATTCCTTAGTCTTGTCTTAATAGAAACGAGAGGGAACTGGATTCAACAGCTGGATAGTACAGAAGCAGAAGAAGCAACAACTCTTCCAGGGCTACAGACAATGAAGCAAGTAACCTGTGGGGTCTATAATGGGTATCTCTTCTCTAGTTGGAACAAACTTTATTAGAATAGATATCCTGCTATAAATGATACTGGGCTTATTATAATGGGTACCACTGCTCTCGTTGGCACCCAAGTTAAAACCGGCGACATTATTCTAGTTGGTGCAAGCCTTATTATAATGGATGCCAGTGCTCTAGTTGGCAGGAGCTTTATTTTGATGGCTACCACTGCTCTAGTTGGTGCAAGCTTTAGAATGGGCAACACTTCTCTAGTTGATATACATCTTTTTATACTGGGTATCCCTTATCCAGTTGGCACAAGCCTTATAATGACCACCATTGCTCTAGTTGGCACTAACCTTATTATAATGGGCACCACTTTTTCAGTTGGAATAAGCTTCCTTATAGTAGGCACCATTGCGCTGTAAATGAAAGAGCTCCCTCTTCTGATAGGAAGGTAATAGTCAACAGGTCTCACAGAATTTACAATTTTCTGCATACTCTGGACATCAGACCTGTGGAAAATCTTGAACTTGGCCTCTGAAGTTCGCAGGAAATTATTTTTTCAGGGAGTGCTGTGTATGGTAGAATTTCTACATATAAACTGCCCAGGGAATTTGTTACTGAATGGCAGGTTGACAAAAATAGCACACACCCCCAACATCCTTCAACTATCCGTGTCATGAATTTGGACTCAATGCATTGCCATTTCACCTCAGAGCTGCCAAATTTGTTGCCAGTACAATGAGGCTGCAGTAATAAGTGGCAAAGAGTTGTTGATATATGACATTCAACCCTGCCAAAAATGATTGAGTGCAGATTGGAGAGTTAAGGGAACATTGCCCAATGTTGAAGGGTCATTCGGACTCGAAACGTTAACCGTGTTCCTCTCCGCAGATGCTGCCAGACTTGCTGAGTTTTTCCAGGCATTTTTGTTTTTGTTTTGAATTGCCCAATACTTGGCTGGCAAACTATACAATCAAGGAAGGATATTAACAATTCTGTTTGCAACCTGCCATTTAAGAAGGCGGCAAATTGGGCAAATTAAACTGAAACTGTTGCAATTTATTTTGTTGTTGCCAAAAACTTTTCCTGCAAATGATTTGCCGAAAAGTAATCTCCAGTAGTCATCCTGTTGTTCTTGTTTATGTGAAGGAGATGGAGAGTTTGTTTTACCTCTACCCGCATGAATGCTCCACTGAGTCTAAGGGCTGTAAACTCACCTTTGGTTGCCTAGTGGCGGGTCAGCAACTTTCTATTTCCTTGTTCAACCAGCTTGGGCGGTTGTTAGCAAGACTTGCCTTTTGGGAGGTTTAGTTATAAATCATGATACAACACTCCTGAGCAGTTGTCACCTGGTTGTGGAGTGTGGGTGTCAAATCATGCAAATACCTTGATTACAAATGACACTCAGAACTTAATGGAGGGATCCATGTGCTTTTACTAGAGAACAGAAAAGTGTCAGAGGTTCACATTTAAGAGTATATCTGAAGGAGTTATCGTCTTATTTAACATCTGCCAGAAATGCTTTGTAAAAGTCTTTGTAGCTTTGCTTTGTGATTATCCAATGCCTCAGCTTCCTTGTGCTGCAGGATTGCTGAGCTGACACTCCAGTTTGACTAGAAGCTGGGAATTCAGAAACTGACAGTACACCAGTTGTGCCAAGACCCTGCTATTGTGCATAATGAATGTGCCCCAGCTGACTTCACAATTAGACAATGGGATATGGCCCACTGGTTGATGTTTCCAAAGTTCTTGTGTTAATGCGAAAACAAATGCTAGGGTGGAGCCAATTTTTCTGTGTTGCACTGATGAATGTTGTAAATAGGATGTGAGCATGTTACTTGTTCATTAAAATAAAAACAAAAAACTACTGCGGATGCTGGAAATCCAAAACAAAAACAGAATTACCTGGAAAAACTCAGTAGGTCTGGCAGCATCGGTGGAGAAGAAAAGAGTCGACGTTTCGGGTCCACATGACCCTATAGTTAGGAGAGGGGTGAAATATAAGCTGGTTTAAGGTGGGGGGCGGGGGGAGAGAAGTTGAGGGTGGGGTGGTTGTAGGAACAAGCAAGCAGTGATAGGAGCAGATAATCAAAAGATGTCACAGACAAAAGGATCAAAGAGGTGTTGAAGGTGGTGATATTATCTAAGAAAAGTGCTAATTAAGAATGGATGGCAGGACACTCAAGGTACAGCTCTAGTGGGGGTGGGGTGGAAAGACTGACAAGGTATTAGTTGTAGATTTAAAAATAATGGAAATAGGCGGGAAAAGAAAAATCTATATAAATTATTGAAAAAAAAACAAACAAAAGGGAGGGGGAAGAAAGGGGGTGGGGATGGGGGGAGGGGGAGTTTAAGATCTAAAGTTGTTGAATTCAATATTCAGCCCGGAAGGCTGTAAAGTGCCTAGTCGGAAGATGAGGTGCTGTTCCTCCAGTTTGCGTTGGGCTTCACTGGAACAATGCAGCGAGCCAAGGACAGACATGTGGGCAAGAGAGCAGGGTGGAGTGTTAAAATGGCAAGTGACAGGGAGGTTTGGGTCTTGTGGACAGACCGCAGGTGTTCTGCAAAGCGGTCGCCCAGTTTGCGTTTGGTCCCTCTAATGTAGAGACCACCGCATTGGGAGCAACGAATGCAGTCGACTAAGTTAGGGGAAATGCAAGTGAAATGCTGCTTCACTTGAAAGGAGTGTTTGAGCCCTTGGACGGTGAGGAGAGAGGAAGTGAAGGGGCAGGTGTTGCATCTTCTGCGTGGGCATGGGGAGGTGCCATAGGTGGGGGTTGAGGAGTAGGGGGTGATGGAGGAGTGGACCAGGGTGTCCCGGAGGGAACAATCCCTACGGAATGCTGCCGGGGGGGTGAAGGGAAGATGTGTTTGGTGGTGGCATCATGCTGGAGTTGGCGGAAATGGCGGAGGATGATCCTTTGAATGCGGAGGCTGGTGGGGTGATAAGTGAGGACAAGGGGGACCCTATCATGTTTCTGGGAGGGAGGAGAAGGCGTGAGGGTGGATGCGCGGGATATGGGCCGGACACGGTTGAGGGCCCTGTCAACGACCGTGGGTGGAAAACCTCGGTTAAGGAAGAAGGAGGACATGTCAGAGGAACTGTTTTTGAAGGTAGCGTCATCAGAACAGATGCGACGGAGGCGAAGGAACTGAGAGAATGGGATGGAGTCCTTACAGGAAGCGGGGTATGAGGAGCTGTAGTCGAGGTAGCTGTGGGAGTCGGTAGGCTTGTAATGGATATTGGTGGACAGTCTATCATCAGAAATTGAGACAGAGAGGTCAAGGAAGGGAAGAGAAGTGTCAGAGATGGACCATGTGAAAATGATGGAGGGGTGGAGATTGGAAGCAAAATTAATAAATTTTTCCAGGTCCCGACGAGAGCATGAAGCAGCACCGAAGTAATCATTGATGTACCGGAGAAAGAGTTGTGGGAGGGGGCCAGAGTAGGACTGGAACAAGGAATGTTCCACATATCCCATAAAGAGACAGGCATAGCTGGGGCCCATGCGGGTACCCATAGCCACACCTTTTATTTGGAGGAAGTGAGAGGAGTTAAAGGAGAAATTGTTCAGTGTGAGAACAAGTTCAGCCAGACGGAGGAGAGTAGTGGTGGATGGGGATTGTTGGGGCCTCTGTTCAAGGAAGAAGCTAAGGGCCCTCAGACCATCCTGGTGGGAGATGGAGGTGTAGAGGGATTGGACATCCATGGTGAAGAGGAAGCGGTTGGGGCCAGGGAACTGGAAATTGTTGATGTGACGTAAGGTGTCAGAGGAATCACGGATGTAGGTGGGAAGGGACTGGACAAGGGGAGAGAGAAGGGAGTCAAGATAACGAGAAATGAGTTCCGTGGGGCAGGAACAGGCTGACACGATCGGTCTGCCAGGACAGTTCCGTTTGTGGATTTTGGGTAGGAGGTAGAAGCGGGCCGTCCGAGGTTGAGAGACTATGAGGTTGGAAGCTGTGGGAGGAAGATCTCCAGAGGAGATGAGGTCAGTGACAGTCCTGGAAACAATGGCTTGATGTTCCGTGGTGGGGTCATGGTCCAGGGAGAGGTAGGAGGAAGTGTCTGCGAGTTGACGCTCAGCCTCCGCGAGGTAGAGGTCAGTGCGCCAGACAACAACAGCACCACCCTTGTCAGCAGGTTTGATGACAATGTTGGGGTTGGACCTGAGAGAACTTGTTCATTACTGTTTGAAACAGATATTTAGGAAAGGAAGTGGAAGCTGTAGTTCTGAGATTAAATATTGATTATTAATATTTAGGTCAGTCATTGTGCATATCTCCCGCATGGGAAGATGACAGGGATTTCTAATTTGTGACCTCACCACAATAGCACACACATTTATACTTTACAATCGTTTCTACATCAGTGCAACGTGTACGGGATTTTGAATCACCCCTAAAAAATGCATATATGTTGGTCTGTAGTAATTGAAGTGCCAGATTTTACTGTCATTACTCCACTACAGCTGATAGAAACTTCTGGAGTCCACACGTGCGCAGTTAAACATAAAAGCCCAGAAGTTGCTGATACTGATTCAAAGCTTCCCCAAAGGATGCACTGCTGAAGTCCCCCAAGTCTACACTCAGTTAGAAATCACTGAACTGATGAAAACTTACCCGTTTACAGAATTAATCTCACTATTTATAAACGCTTATTTAATGAGGAGTAACTGAGTTTTAAACTTTAATAAGTTTATAATTACTGCTGAATAGCCTCACTGTACCTGAAAAACTAATTTTATATTTCTGGAATGTCAAATTTGTCCATAATGATAAAAAAATCACATTTTTAAAATATATATTTTAAAGTTTGTTGATGTTATTTCAGTTTCTACCTTAATCCTATGTGCATGTCCTAATCTTTTATTTTGTTCTCTGTACAATTTTAATTAAAACTGAAAAAAGAGGGATTTTTGACTTCCTGGTCTGTGGTTTATGGGAATACTTCAGTGAGATTGCCTGCTGTTGCAGGATGCCTGGAGAATGAATCATCATCTTGGTGACATTTATAGTAAAAATAATATCTTCTTGGGGGATAATGGATGCCACTGAAGTGTCTTCTACTCTATTGAATATTCAAAACATGAAGTTAGTCTGTATTGTAAAATGCATGTCCTCTTTCTTAATGAAGTAAATTTCAACCAATGGTTTGGAAGCAGGATGCAACTTGAGAGTCTGCAAACTCTTGTTAGAAATGATAGCAAACAAAAAAAAAGCCTCCCAAGTACAGCAGGATTATTTCTGCACCAGAATGCAGTAAGTGGAGGATAGTTACATAATACTACATCTCCGTGTAAAAAAAAGGTCCCAATCACTTATAATAGTGCGGTCTTCAGGTATGATTTCTGAGGGAATTGCTCAATCAACTCCATTCTGACCAGGACTCGTGGTGTCACTATATGCAGTCACTCCTTAATGACTTGTGACCTCTTAAACAAATATCCTTTCAGCCTTGGCTTAATTGGCAGCACTCTTGCCTCTGAGTCAGAAGTTTAAGTACACAAATTTTCAGTGCAATACCGAAGGAGTGCTGTACTGTTGGAGGTGCCATCTTTCAGATGCGATGAGTACCAGTCTGTCTAGTGTAAAAGATCCCATAGCACTATTTGAAGAAGTTCCCTTCTTGCCCTGTCTAAATTTATTGATCAAACAACATTATGCGAGCAGATTATCTGGTCATCTAACTCATTGCTGTTTTTGGGATATTGCTATGTACAAATTTCCTGATGTAATTGTCCATGGTACAATAGTGACTACACTTCAAAAAGATTTCATTGGCAGTAAAGAAAAGGTCATGAAAGATGCTATTTAAATGCAATTTCTTTCTTCCAATGGCTGTTCTTTGGGAGCCACAGTCTCCTGGAATCCGCTTGATTGCCTCATGAGGTTGGAGAGGATTAACCCGATTCTTTCCGAAATTGACCACAATTTTTTTCTTTAAGGAGGGTTGCTTAACTTGGGATAAATTGCTTGTGTATTGGACTGCTCAATATCCTGGTGGGTAGGCTTGAAGGACCAGCTGGTCATTTCCAGTCCTGCATCTAATGAAGGGATATTGCATAGTTGTTCAGTGTTAATGAAAGAGCTATTAACAATAGTGGATTTTCTCCTTGGCTGGTGCTGGCATAGCCTGGGGCTTTAAATCTGACACTAACTTATCTAATTTGCATCCAAGTGTTAAATTGGAATACTGCCCATCTACGGAAAAATCATTTATACCATAAAACCTAATCAACACTTGTCTTGTGCAAAGGGGACATCACTTAAAAGAAAGTTTGATGTTTATATTTTGGCCTGTCTACTGTGATAAAGTCTGGCAGTAGAATGGGTTTTTCGCTTTGTAAAAAAAAAGGACTGAAATCAGATGGCTGGTCAAATATTGTCTACCCAGCCTGTTGTCATTCTCCTTGCATCATCGTAGCAGTGGCCTAATAGGTGCCAGTGTTGGCAGGAGGTGCAGAAGGGCAATTCCTCATGGACTGAAGCCAGCACACATGCTCCACTGGCATCTGATGCCAAGGAAATTATTTGATGCCATCACAGTTTGCACTTAGTATCCACACGCCAAAGGGTAATGAAAGATTATATTGGAGCATGGCGTTTTAATGGAAAGCAGGATAATGAAAGGCGATTGTACATTATACCGTTATTTGAATAAAGAAAACCTTCCTTTGTTTCAGTACTTAGAGCATTGAGTTAATCTTCTGCTGTAGTTCCAGGAAGATTAAATTGTTTTAGAAATTGGTAAAGTGGAGGCAAGCAGCTAGAAGCTGGAATCCAATATATGAACAATGGGTGACATACCAACCAGTGCCAGTTTTCAAAACTGTTTTAAAACTAAGGAAGAATATCAAACCAACAAAGCATTAAGCACCGAAGCGGAATTGAAATGCAAAGCTGCTTAGTGCCGACTGAAGATACACAGCAAGAACTGTATTTTGTTTGGGAAAAGAACTGTAATTAATGCAACAACAGAATGAAAGTATAGTGACCCAAGAAGTCACTTAAATCTTTAAAATAATGCCTTTTTGGGGGGCATGGGTTCATTTAACACAGAATAGTTTACACAAGTGGAAAATTGCAAGCACTGACATTACATTGGAGTTTTATATCAATGCCACTTGACATTTAACTGTTTTGAAATGCAATCAACAGCTTGTGGTCCCTTATGGTCGACTAATTCTCAATAGCGGGACCCCTCTTTGGTCCACTTGATCATTCATTTCTTGCTCCATTCCACTCACACTTTTAACCACATTACTTCCAAGTTCCAACACTGCCCTGTCAGCCAGCAATACTTGTCCTGACCCGGATGGGGGGACATGCGAGGCAGGGGGGAGGAGGGCTTGTTTATCAATATCTTTAAAGTAAACAGATCATCATCGTCATCTAAAAGTGTGTTGCCACTGAAGACAAATGAAGCACAAGAGGGCAATAGAACCGCATTGTGCCCCAGACACCATAGACTGCACATGTGTAATATATTTCAGAAGGTTGATATGGAGCAGGAACGCCATTTGGCCCATCTTAGCTCATCTATCTCGAAAGACCTTTTGGCCATGCTGCCAAGGCATCCAACAGTCTGTCAAATGAGTCCAATGATTTTGCCTCCACTCTCCAAAGTGGAAGCCCATCTTGTGTTGATGATTCTCAGCAGAGGAGAACTTCTTGACATTTTACCTTTACCGCTGCACCCCCAGTGCTGCTTTCTGTGAAGTAGAGGTTCCATTTCAGTCTCCTTCTTTCAAGACTGAAGACCCAGATGCAGAAAATGCCCAATAGAGGTAATGCACGCAGATACCAGGTATAACACACACAGATACCAGGTATAACACACACAGATACCAGGTATAACACACACAGATACCAGGTATAACACACGCAGATACCAAGTATAACACACACAGATACCAGATATAACACATCCCAGAAGGAAAAAACAGTAAAAACTGGGAAATAAGAATACTGGTCTGAACTGGTCTTGTATACCTTCAAATGGAACACCAGGGGCAGAATTTAGCCCATGTCGAGCGGGCTAGGCAGGGGTGGGCAGGGGCGGTTGGGAAGCCAACCACCGCCCGCGATCGAAGCCAGAAGGCCCGATTAAGGCCCGCCCAGCGTGAAACGGAAGTGGCAGTGCTCAGCGGTGCCTGTGCGGGCGGGGGGGAGGAGGCCGAGCAGGGCAAGCACAAAGTTCGTGCATGCGTGTGAGTGCGTGCTTGAGAATCTCCCTGAGGCACAGAACTGCCTCAAGGAGATGAAGAGTTTTGAAAAAAAAAATAAAGATTAGGAAAATGTTATAAAACATGTCCCCTCACGTGACTCTGTCACATGAGTAGGGACATGTTACAAGTGAAATTTGAAAAATTTTATTTTATTTTTATTTGATGTTGGAAACCTTGTCCCTCCCGTGGATGAGATTTCCAAAAAAGTGCAAAGGCCGCTTAGCCTTTTCGCCTGCCCGCCACCTCTAAGGTGGACGGGCAGCGAAAAATTTAAGTTAATTGATCCTTTAATGGCCTTAGTAGATCTTTTAATTGTCGGCGGGTGCACTGCTGACTGTGGCGCGCGCCTGCAACTAAAATATTGCACGACTGCGCGCTGATGTCAGGACACTCGCCCAACGTCAGCACGCATCATTTTATGCTCGAGCTGGTCAGGTGCACGCCCGCCCACCCGCCGAGGTAAACATTTTGCCCCGGTAAAAACTGGGAAATAAGAGCAATGGTCTGAACTGTTTTTTCCTTCTGGGATGCCAGATACCAGGCATAACACACACCAGAAAAGTGGAATACCACACACCAGATACCAGCTATAAGACTCTGATACCAGGCATAACAAACCTCAGACACTAGGTAACCCATACAGATACCAGGTATAAGACACCCAGATACTAGGCATAACACACACCAGATGCTAGGCATAACACACACCAGATACCAGGCATAACACACACCAGATACCAGGCATAACACACACCAGATACCAGGTATAACACACACCAGATACCAGGTATAACACACACCAGATACCAGGTATAACACACACCACACACCAGGCGTAACACACACCACACACCAGGCGTAACACACACCAGATACCAGGTATAACACACACCACACACCAGGTGTAACATACACCAGATACCAGGTATAACACACACCAGATACCAGGCATAACACACAGCAAATACACCCGAGACCAGATCTAAGGCACACCAAATACTAGGTATATAACACACACCAGATTTCTGGTTTATAATGTACCAGATTCCTGGAATAACCACATCCTATCTCTGTAACCTTCTCCAGCCCTGCAACCCTCTGAGATTCTCTGCGCTCCTCCAATTCTGTCTTCCTCCATTCGTGGCCCTACCTTTAGCTGCTGAGGCCCTGTGATCTGAATTCCCTCCCTGAATCCCTCCAACTCTCTAACTCTCTCTTGTCTTCTTTAGGTTACACCTTAAAACTTACCTCATTGGCCTAGATTTTGGTTACTTGTCCTATCTCCTTATGTGGCTCAGTGTCACATGTTGTCTGATAACACTCCTGTGAAGTGCCTCGGGATGGTTTATTACATTAGTGGTGCCATGTAAATGAACGTTGTTGTGTTTTCTTGCTTAAGTAGTTCATTGCAATCAAGCAGCAGCAGCAGCCTTCTATGGGATTTGAACATTCCTGATCATAATCCAATGATCCCTGGTCAAGTGTGTTTCTAGATGAATGCAGGACAAGGATGTAATCTGTCACTCATTGGCTGGACTTATAGGCAAAAAATAGCCACTTGAGTGAGGTAGAAGAGGGGTATTGACACCATGGGGAGGGGTTGGGCGTGTCATTTCATCTTCGCCATCTGGGTAGTATTCTGGCAGATTGCCCGCTCATTGTAGTGCTCGCCGTGTTTCATTCCATTGAGATCAATGGAGCAAACAACAGGTGGTTTCTACAACAGTTGTGAAGGTGAACATGACCCTCACATCCCCACAAAGAGTCATCACTTTCAGAAGAAGTGAGAGAAAAATTGTATGAATGTGTATAAACTCTGATAATCCCATGTGCATAGATTGTGAGTGTAGACTCAACAGTACTGGAAAGATTAAGTGTACACCCAACAGTTCTGGGAGTGCTCGTCACAGCTATCCTGCAGTGGGGAACATCATTGCCAGAACTTGCTCGGCCCACTCCCAATCATATTGCTCCCTTCGGAAACTCTTCCCTTCCTTTCTGTCACCTCCTCCCTCCTCCATCACTTCTCCCCTCCCACAACATTCCTCCCTTCCATCTGCGTTACTTCTCACTCCCTGCCCTCCCGATCACTCCCTCCCCCTCTCCCAGGCCCTATCTGAGTCGTACAAAAGCCAAATACGACAGATGGCGTAAATTTGAAATAAGAACCGAAAGTGCTGGAGACACTCGGCAGGCCTGGCCGCATCTTTGGAGTGAGAAACAGAGCTAACGTTTCAGGTGTGTGACCTTTTATCAGAACCCCTATCTGAGTTATCCCTGACTGTGTTGCAATGACCCAGAATTGAAATCCGCTTCCCCAGCGAGCAGCCTGAGGCTGTCCATGTACAATGTGTGAGGCCAGGGCATAATATTGGGTGTGCTTTGGGCCTACCCATTTGCCACAGGTGCACAGCAGGGAAACCCCAGCCCCCATGTCCTGAGAGTAATGCTGGAAACGTGGAGTGAAAGTGGGAAATACTAGAACTCCACAGCAGGTCCATCAATACCTGAAAGGGCAGGCTAAAGTTTCTGACACAGCCCTCTTTTGGTTCTGATTAGGCATCAATCTGTCTTTTAGATGAGACCACAAGCTAAGGCTCCCAACTGCCCTGTCAAATGGAAATAAAATATTTTTAGCAGTATTTCTAAGGAGAGTAAGGGAGTTGTTCCTGGTACCCAGTCCAATATTCATCCTTAAATCAACGTCACTAAAAGAATAGCAGGCTTTCTGGCCACTATTGCATTGCTTGCTGAGGGATCTTGCTGTGCAGAAATGGGCTGCTACATTACAACAATGAGTACACTTCAAAGCAACTTAACTGGCTGTAACTTGCTTCAGGACATCCTGAGGTCATAAAGGTGCCAGATAAATGCAAGTCTTTCTTTTTTCTGTCTCAGCATTTTCTCTTGTTGTTAAACAGCATCCTAGTGGGCTCACACTAGGCAATCAGCTGTCCTGAACATTTTGGTAGTGTGCTATTGATGTTTCATTTTTTTGAAACAACTGCATGGAAAGTCAGCTCTTGGGTGCTGTCAAGTATTGTTCTGAACTGATCCATTGGTTCGTAAACAGTCAAACAGTTCATCTTTCGCAGGAAGCCATTAATCACTAGCCGAACAAATGGTTGCTGCTTCCAAGTACAAAATTCTCATTTGTTCCGTACGCCTGACTCCAAATCAACATACCTGATATTCAAGGAACACTTTCATTCAAGGGCAGGATTCTGATGGGCCTAGCCAATTCCTATTCGCTCCAATCTAGGTGGTCGGCCCAATCCAGGTACAATAAACTATGAAGATCGGTGCCTCTCGGCATCTAAGATTTTGTCAGTTGGGCGTATTCTTGATTCTCAGTGGCTTCTGCGATAAAGTCAACCTCATGCATTTTTCACTGGAAGGCAACAGGTTTTTTTAAAACTGCCTTCCTGCTGATGGTACAGAACCTGGCTGCCGTATGGTTGCGCATGTATATCATTCTTCAGTAACTTATTGAGCCTGACCTGTTCTTGACCAACATTCACACCAGTTAGCCCAGCACCAGGTGAAGGTTCAAACCGCTAACCCAGCACAATCAAGGTTAGAATTCAAAGGCCTAACCCGGTGCCAAATCGGGGTTCAAAGCCCAGCATTAGGTCAGGGTCTATTTGTTTGAGGCCTGAATACATGTGGTTTCCCTTCCCAGACTTTACCGTGATCTTCATCCTGGTCTCTTGACCTTTATGTGGCCCAGTAGGTTTTGTACAAGTTACTGATAGGCACAGAGAAAGAACAACAGAAAAAGAGCATTATTTTCTATTTTCTAAAAAGCAATGCTGCCGTCTTTTCTCCCAAAGCAGCCATTAGCAGGTTCGAAATGTACTAAAGTATCCCAGATGGCCAATAATCCTAATTTCCAAAATCTGTGTAATCATTAGGCCCATCCGACCATTGTTAAGTCAGACAATGAATTAATTATTGCCAAATGCAGCAAACCGAGGAATCGCAGCATTTGTACATTAGCCCAGGCATAAATTAACAATAATAAGCAAGTAAATGCGTATGTGTTAAGCATTGATTTTACTGGGAAGAGCTTTGTTTGGAATATAACTGATCTGATTGCTAATGACACGCCTTCAAGTTTATGGTTTTGATGGCAGATTTAAAAGCAGCAGCCTCATCTAGGCAATTTTTTCCCTCTGAAAAGACTCAATACCAAGTCTCTTAATTGTGGCTATTATAGATTTTAAAGCAATTTTAAAATCAGATATTATGAATGTCCTTACCTGTTCTCTCCATTCTCTCAGGATTTTAGTTCCTGACCATTGCACAGTGCAATATGCTCCTGTTTCTTATGTACAGGGTAATTCTTTCTTCTCATAATTCCTTCCACTAACAGAAGACATTTGTCAATTTGTATATTTTACATAGTCTACAGTTACAAAGGATTTTCTTTTTGTTGTGTGTGGTTTTTTGGGCAACGTCATTAATTTGTTTTAAAAATGTGAACTGTTTACCATAAAGCATAAGGCATTAATGTAATTTAATTCTTGATTCGTGTAGAGAATGTCTTCCTCCTTTAATTTCCCTCTCCTCCCATACCTTATACCATTTTGCAGACCTGTGGCCGAATTGTTCTGGGGTGGGGGCGCTAAAAATGCAGTTACCCTGTGGGTAGCTCTCTCGGACTGTATCTGACAAAGTGTGATGTTCAGAGGACAGGCCTGCGTTATCATACCAGCTGTCGAATTTAGCAATACGGAGCTCTCTGCAGGTGTGCCTGCATACATGTGAAGACTTCTGTTTCCTGAGCTGCTAGCTGGTGCCGAGAGGAGACTGTGGGAGGGAGCAGCAACTTTCTGTTGATGTTCCAATGCTTGAAAAGAGAGTATGGAGACAGTCACTGCTTTGTCTATGTGACTGCAACCCAAAGTAATTAAGAACAGGGCCAATCCATGCTCAATGTGAAGGGTACACTGCTTGTAGGGAATGCATTACTGGAAATTGTGAACGGTTCTCCAGTGATTTTTCTACCCAGTAAAAGATGATGGATGGACAAGGGCTGTGTGCCTACAATCAAGGGGTATTGTCTTCTCCAGTTGGGAACTTCGAATTAGCCCTTGTGTGAAACACTTTGAGATCTTTGCTTGAAAAAAGAACCTATGTAAACCCAAGCTTGTTTCTTTCACTTCCTCCCTCCCTTCCTTCCTTATTTTCTTCTTTCTGCTGTCTCTTTGTTCTTTATCTTTCTTCTTTCCTCTCTTGCCTTCTTCCTCTTTCTTAGTTTTCTCTCTCCCTCTTTCAAATTTTTTTGTGATTTTTCATACAGATCTGAGCACACAGCTGTCGGTTGAATAGACTAGACATCTCTCATTGAGTGTTTTTGACAGAAGTGCTGATGGAGGAAAATGTGTAGCACAGTGCAGAACAACACATTGCCTAATTTAAAGTCAAATGACACAATAGGATGTTTTTTTTAGGAAAAAAAAGTAATGATGCTGCTATTCCCCAGTGCAGTACTGAGTGAGCGCTGCATGTCAGGGGTGCATTCAATGGATGAGACCCCATTTGCCTATTCAGTGATGCAGGAGAATGTGTAGGTTCCCAGTAAGGTGGACCAAGCTTGCTGTACACAAAATAGCCACCATAGTTGCCTGCAGAAAGCAGTCACTGTACCTCAAAGTAGTTAATTCATGTTTGAGATAGCTGAGGTGCAATAAGAAAAATCTGCATCAGTATGGGTATCCCTCAGCCAGCAACTAAAAACAGTCCATCTGGTCATTATCACTTGATGTTTGTGGGAGCTTGCTGTGCGCAAATTGGCTGCAGTGTTTCCTACATTACAACGGTGACTACACTCCAGAAGTATTTCACTGACTGTAAAGTGACATTCTGAGGTTGTGAAAGGCACTATAAAAATACAAGTTCTTTTATTTCATAGGAAAGAAAATAGTTTTTTAATGTGCATTTTTACCTTTGCTTATTTTGTTCTATTCACCAACAGCACTCTCCCCTATTAGGGCCAGAGGCTTGCAAATGGTGGGCCCTATTAACACACATTCTGTGCACCTCTGCATTAGGAGGTACATAGGAATGCCACTGGTTGACTTGCTTAAGTTCATAGTTGGGTTACCCTTGAGTGAGGGAGGCTGCACCCTTCACTTCCCCACCTCCTTCCGACTGGACTCAGGGACTCAGAGGGGGCAGTTGTGGTGGAAGACATTGTCCTAGCACTCCCCACATGCAGGGGCAACTCACGAATGCACTGGCCATCTGCTGTCTGGAAAGGCAAAATTCAAAGAGGACACTTTCACATGCAATTCCCTTAGTGTCCGTGAGACAGGGCCATTCACACACAAAATGACGGTGGTGATGAGAAATGTAATGTTAAGCTCTCCTGAGTTGATTTGAAACAGCTTTTAAAGAAGTGATGTATGGATCCTTTGAGAGCTAATAGGATGAAAGAGAATGTTGTTGTGTGGATTATAATTCATAAATCCCTGGTTGCAGCCCACTAGCAGATAGAATCTCTTCAAATAGTCAAAGCGCACAAAAGAAATTTACAGTAAATGTAAAAAATGTGGAGTATAAATGGATACTGCTACTTTACTAGTGTCTGGCTGCCTGACCCTCTTGGGAATCGGCTCATGAATCATCTGCTAACTGGTACACTGCTTGTGATCGTATTTCGATTTGCGGGACCGTAAAGGGAATTGTAGGAAACTGTACGGCTTTTAACCACTGGGACCTTTTTAGCTCTTTGTTCTCCCTCAGAGCATCATTTTCTACTTCCTCAGCATTGCAAAATAAAAAAGAAAGACCAGTAAAGACAGTGATAAAATGTGGAGGACTCCCCAGAGACAGGCAGGCCTGGCAAAGAAGAACAGCAGCTTCTGTTTACCATGCTTCCTGTGCATGGAATTATACCGCTAATAAACTCAGCTGGGAGTTACAGACTAAAATATGACCTCTGTGACATCCAGACTGTGTTGCAGCTGCATCACAGGTAATCACAGGCCCCTTAATCCACCACCTGCGCACTGTTTCAGCCAGAAAGGGCTCCAGGTTGGCAGGGTGTAGATCTGACCGAGCATGAAGCAATGTCTGATTACCATTCCTCCACCATCGGCGGCCGTGCCTTCAGCTGCCTGGGCTGTGAACTCTGGAATTTCCTCCCTAAACCTCTTCACCTCCCTACGCCCCTCTCCTGCTTTAAGACACTCAAAAAAATCAACGTCTTCGATCAAGTTAGAGCCCAACTAAAAAAAAATACTGGAAATACTCAGCAGGTTAGGTAGTCCCTGTGAGGAGAGGAACAGAAAGAGAAACAAAATGCAGGAAAAATGATTCAGTGAGCCCACAGAAAGGCGCCTACAAAGACAAAGAGGGAGCACTTTAGGCAGCTTCTGAATGAAACCTCAACAATTACTCCTACCTCAGCATGGAAGGAAGTGAAAAAAGGTCACCAAGAGGATTCTCACTGCAACAAATTCTCCTCCAGTGATAGGAATAAGTAGAGGGAATTTGAAAAATACATTCGAGATAAACACGTCACAGCCAAAGCAGACTTTAGGATACTGCTGAAAGAGACCAAATTTATTCCTTACAGGTTGAAAAAACTACTACATGAGTCAGATCAGCATCTGAAAGATGTTGAAAGGATCCTTCAGAATGACAAACAGTATTTGGTCTTGACTGTGTGTCAGAGAAGAGACATAAGCTTGTAATGGCCTACATTGTTGGTCTAGTTCGACAGTGCCCTCCCTCACCTTCCATTGCATCAGAGCCAAGTAGATGATCTGACAAATGGCATAAAAAAGCTTCTTAGGTTTGGGAGCACTTGTGGGAAGAGAAACAAAATATCGGGCTTGATTTTTAGGCTCCGCCAAGACTGGGGCTGGGATCAGAGGAAGGTGAGAGCTTAAAATAGCCCTGCCATCTGGCATGCCAGTTTCCTTGCTCCATCCCATGTGTCACCAGCCCATTTTCGTGGAGCTGGGGGGATGGGGGGGTGGTGGGGGGGGGGATTGGCACAGAAAGCATGCGACAGGTAGCGGACACACTCATTAACGGCCACTTAAGGCCAATTAAAGGAGGCCCACTGGGATTTTCCAGTCAAGCATGCATGCTTGGCTGAGAACCCAGACTAATGCGAGTGAGTTTGTTAACACAGGTGCAGAGAAGTGTTGACCTTGCTTGATTGACATTTCATTGAGGTTATAATAAGCTATTTTTCCATGATCTCTTCCAATGTCTCAACGCTTATAGCAAGGTTAAGATGTGTCAAGTGCTTAAAGCTTCCATTATCAATACTATAGAAACATCGAAACATAGAAATAAGAGCAGGAGTAGGTCATTCGGCCCTTCGAGCCTGTTCCGCCAATCATTATGAGCATGGTTGATCCTCTATCTCAATGCCATACTCCCGCTCTCTCCCCATACCCATTGATGCCTTTGGAGTCCAGAAATCTATCTATTTCCTTCTTAAATATATTCAGTAACTTGGCCTCCACAGCCTTCTGTGATAGAGAATTCCATAGGTTCAACATCCTCTGAGTGAAGAAGTTTCTCTTCATTTCAGTCCTAAATGGCCTACCCCATATCCTGAGACTGTGACCCCTTGTTCTATATCCCCCAGCCAGAGGAAACAACATCCCTGCAAACAGAAACAGAATTACCTGGAAAAACTCAGCAGGTCTGGCAGCATCGGTGGAGAAGAAAAGAGTCGACGTTTCGAGTCCACATGACCCTTCAACAGAACAGTTCTGTTGAAAGGTCATGTGGACTCGAAATGTCGACTCTTTTCTTCTCCACCGATGCTGCCAGGCCTGCTGAGTTTTTCCAGGTAATTCTGTTTTTGTTTTGGATTTCCAGCATCCGCAGTAGCTTTTTGTTTTTACCCCTGCAAACAGTCTGTCCAGGCCGGTCAGGATTTTATACACTTCAATGAGATCCCCTCTCATTCTTCTAAACTGCAGTGAAGACAGGTCTATTGGCCCAATCTCTCCTCATATGACATCCTGCCATCCCAGGAATCAGTCTGGTGAGCCTTCGCTGCACTCTGTTTATAGCAAGTATATCCTTTCTTAGGTAAGGAGACCAAAACTGCACACACTACTCCAGGTGTGGTCTCACCAATGCCCTGTACAGCTGCAGTAAGATATCCTTGCTCCTGTACTCAAGAGCCCTCGCAATGAAGGCCAACATACTATTTGCTTTCTTAACTGCTTGCTGCATCTGCATGTTTTCTTTCAGTGGTTGGTGTACAAGAACACCAAGGTCCCTTTTACATCAACATGCTCTGTTTGATTGACACTTTTATAGGGTTGTAGGAACATGAGTGTTTTTGAAAAAATTATGAATAGGGCCATGGACAGAATTTATGCGTTTCCATATACTGCTTGTGATCAATATGTTTGTATGCAAGAGAAGAGTGTTTTCTTACCCTCAGAGTGAGTTTCTGAATTGGATAATTCCAGCAGCAAGCTTTTTGTGAGTTTAAAATAAATAAAGTTATTTATTATTAAATATTTACCCTGAATTTACCGCAATGTTTCACTCACTGATCTCACACACACAAAGATTAGATATAGATAAAGGTAACATACTGTTACAGATTATAATTATCTCATTCTCTTTCATGGCTGGTCTGTGGTTTCTTAGATGCAGTTAATGCTTTCAAGTTGAAGTGAAGTTCTTGTAAAGTGAGGGATTCTCAGCAGGCTGTGAGGTTTCTTGTAGTCAAATTTCTAGGAGGTTGGTTCTCAGGTGAGCTTTAATCTGAACAGGCTGGGGACTGCTTCTCTCTGGTACAATCTCCCATATTTAACCAAGCAGCTTCTTCCTGATTATAAAACAGACAGGAAACATGGGGAAAAATTCACCTTGGCAGGCAGGCGCCTGACCCGCTTGAGCGTGAAATGACGTGCGATGACATTGGGCGAGCGTCCTGATGTCAATGTGCAGTCGGGCAATAGTTTGGTCGGCGGGCGCTTGCTGGAATCGGCAGTGTGCCTGCTGACAATTAGAAGGCCTATTAAGACCATGGGCGGGCGAAAACGCCAAGTGGCCTTTGCACTTTTTAGGAAACCTCATCCATGGGCGGGATGAGGTTTCCAACAGCAATCGGAATAAAATAAAAAATTTTACATCTCGTTCCTAACATGCCCCTGCTCATGCGACAGAATCGCATGAGGGGACATATTGTTTAACATTTAAACATTCTTTATTTCTGTTTTTCAGAACTCTTCATTTCCCTGAGGCAGCTCTATGCCTCAGGGAGCTTTTCCAGCATGCATGCGCAAAGTTTCCTGCTCGCCCCGCTTGCCCTCCTCCCCCCCACCCCGCACCTCCAGCACAGGCAGTGCTGAGCGTTGCAGCACGTGTTTCACGCTGGTCGGGCCTTATTGGCCTGCCAGTGTGAAATTGTGGTCCGGCCCCAATCACGGGCGGCAATCGGCTTCCCAATCACCTCTGCATGCCCCTGCTGAGCCCGCCTGACAAGAGCAAAATTCTGCCCATGGAGTTGAATGCACATCCTGTGTTTTGAGTTTAACACCTTGAGAGTTTGAGATAGCCAGGGTCTTTGAATGACTCATTCAATTTGATAATACCCTTTTTAGATTAGTTTCCAGAAAGGGCATTGATTCAACATCAGTCTGGAATGTTCTTTTTGTCTCCTCTTGATAAGGGGAGTGACTTCAATCTACAAAAGAATTCAGGTGACCCTCAGGCAGCCATCCTTTGCAGCATTTTGTGGTCTGTTTTAAAATGTAAAAGTTATTTTGAAATTCATAATTTACTAGGACATGAAAATGGGTGTTTTTTCTAAGCAGTTTCACAAAGGCTATTGTTACTATAGGGTTAATTGGTTCTGTGTATAGTGTATATTGCATGAATGGACATAGAAGGGCCATAAGTTGGCATGGAGAGTATGAGGGGCAATTGGTGGTGAGTAGGGGGAATGGAGGGTGCACGGGTAAGACCTTTTAAAGTTACCTTTCAAAAGGTTCCCAAATCCAGGCTATGGTGCACAACTCCTCTGAGATCCATGAACCAGCCCTGGAGAAGCTGGTGGACTCCATGAAAATTGCAGGGAGCTAGGAGATGCTACACCCATAATAGAGCTGGCCAGGTTGGGAGTGCAGGGTGCAGACTTGATTTTCGTCTTTGCCAGTGAAAATTGGGGGCGCCGGGAATGTGGGCAGGAATTGCAGAATTGGGTCCACCCACCACTTTTAAATGGTTCAAGAGCCCTTCCAACTCTCTGAAAATCCAGGCCATTAGTTCTGTTTTTCTCTCCACCTGGTCATTATTTCCAGCATTTTCTGCTTTCATTTCAGATTTCCAGCATTTGCAGTATTTTGCTCGTGCCCTAATATCTCTTAATGTGGCTCAGTGTCAAACTTTTGCCTGATAATCACACTTTGGGACATTTTACAATGTTAAATATGCTATGAAAGCAAGTTGGTGATTGCTGTTGGGGCCTGCTTCCCTTTCACTTGGTGTTTATGCTGTGTTTGAGTAATCCTGCTTGGGTCTTTGTCAAATGGGATCTGCTTATTTATAGCATGTGCCACAGAACAAGAACAGTTATTGATTTTGTAAAAGGCAAGACAGTTACTGCAATGGAAAATAATGCTGTCCTGGGGCATTTTGAGTGTGAATTTCTATCTAAAAATGTGCTTGCACAACTTCCATTCTTGTTATTTATATCTGTGTATAACAGACTGTAATTCAACTTTGCACATCCAGCAACTTTAGTTTCCTCAGGCAGATGATAATAACATTTAGAAAGAAGGACTTGCATTTATAGAGCACTTTATCACCTCTGTAGAAAGGTTCCATGGTGTTTCATATAGAATGAGTTACTGCTTGAAGTACAGCGACTTGGTGCGTAGGCAGCTTTTGTGCACTGGAAGATCCCACAAGCTTCGAGATGCACAATCCGTGGATCTGTTTGTGGATCTTATCTTTTGGGGGCTTGAGCTGAGACAAGAAAGTTGTGCAAGAGTGTTTCTTCTTCAGCACCTACCAACCTCGCGACCTCTGTTGATTGTATAAATTAAGGTTAAGGGTCTACAGATGGGTTGTTGTAGAGTTAGGCTCTGTACATTTGCACAAAGCTGGGAGCTGCCTTTAATCTCTCACCCTGAGTATGAGGTCCACAAAGCCCCAGGACTGTCTTTAATCTCTCACCCTGACTGTGAGGTCCACAAAGGCCCAGGACTGCCTTTAAACTCTCACCCCAACCTCTTGGCCCCATAAAAGGGACTATGACTGTCTTTCAATGAGCTCTCCCATTCCTTCTTTACTAATCAAAATGCAGTCTCCCTCCCACACCCCTCCCATAAGCCTCTGTGCTACCTGTCCCTCATGTGCCACACTAACACAAGGCCCCCAACCTTCTATTCCAGAGTCTGTGGGCATTCATTCCTATTCATTCAGTTCGATTCCCTTCTGTGTCTGCATTCATGTCGGGCTCCAGCTTCTCCACCCTCAGTTCCCCCTCTGCCTGCCATTGTCCCTCCCAACTCTCCAGCATCACAATAGCCCATTGTCCTTCATGTCTCCGTCCTCCTCCCCCCACCTCTCCATCCCCACCATAGCCCATTGTCCCCCATGTCTCCATCCTCCTCCCCACACCTCTCCAGCCCCACCATAGCCCATTGTCCCCCATGTCTCCGTCATCCTTCCCAATGTCTCCATCATACTCCTGGTTGCAATGTTAGTCTCTGTTTCAGAACACAGTGAGCAGGCCACCCCTACACCCCCACCACTGGCATTACTGAGGAACTGGAGCAGGGCTGTTGCAGGTAGGCTTTGAATGTTGCATTTGCCTTGAAGGCGCAAGCGAAGCGCCAGCTGCACACCACTCATTTCCAAACATGATTCAGACCAGCCTAAATTCCCACTGTCAATGGCATGTAATTGAGAAGAGGAACATGATTCCAGCGAATAGTGTTTTTAATGAGCATCCATGACATAGTAATGCATGCAAAATGGCGTTCCCGACATGGATCAGTGGACCTGACATCAGCCCACCATGAAAGTGGTGAGGGGAGAATTCCGAACTGATTTTCCACTTGCAGGATTTGGATTTTGGCCTCTTTCTGAATTTTCTGCTCCCACCCACCACGAAACCTGCCATTGGCAGGACCAGAAAATTCCACCCTCGGAGTTTTTTTAAAGACAGAAGGTTACCATCTGAGTAGCTTTTGTGAAGAATGGCTGAAAGCACATGTGAACTGTCAGGGTATGACTACATGACGATGTTCTCAGAGTTTAAACCTTATGACCAGTGGAAGAATGAAGTAGACATGTGGATACAGGTTACGTCCCTACCAAAGAGGAAGCGAGGTATGGCTTGGCATTGTCGCTTCCTAACAACAATAAAATCAGAAACAAAGTATTTTGTGAGCTGGAAACCTCTCTGTTGGATACCGATGAAGGTTGGCTCTTCTATTAGGGTTCATGGATGAAATTTACCAGAAAGTTGATCTATTGGATGCCTACGAGGCATAGTTGGCCTCTGATAGATTCAAAAGATGGACAGTCACTCTATGGAGGAATATATCATGGACTTTAACAGACTGTATAAAAGATTGCAGAAGTTTAATTTGGAGATCCTTTGTTCATTTAAATTACTGGGTTGTGCTAAGATGTCCCATATGGACAGGCTCCTGATCTTAACTGGGGTTTGGTTCTCAGAAACAGATTTCCCTTTGGATCAGACGTCTGCGACCTTGAAAAACTTCCTTGGGAAGCAGTCATTCCCAGCAACCTTGACTGCACAAATGGGACATTCCACAGTGTCACAAAGGATGGAGGGCTCAATGATTGCAGCATTTCGAGATTGTCCAGATACTGGGAGCAGCCGTCAATACAAAGTAAGAAGTACAGACAGAAGGAATGAGGATGAAAGCACTTTTAGCAGATCTGGATACCACAGCAGACAACAGGATTGGAACAGCAAGAACAGGATTGCCCAAGAACAGATAACAAGTGCTTCGGGTATGACTCAAAATATCAGGATGTGATGAACTACCCGAAGTGGAACAGCAGGGTTCTCAAAGTGACGCACGACACAGAGAATTCAGGATGAAGATGATGATAATGATCAGTCTAAAGGAATTGTACTAGTCACAAGAAATTTTAGTTCGGCGATAAGTGTATTAGTCACGGATTTATTTAACTGTGTGATGTTCGAACAGTGCTTGCACCTTGACAATGTGTGGAACAGATTGGCTAAAATGTTATCTAGAGTCACTCAGTAATGAGGATCGATGTAAGGTCAGGAAGTATGAAAGTTCTACTTTTTTAGTTTCAGGGATGACAATACATTGAGGTCACTAAAAAAAAGTGATGATTCCATGCAAAGTAGCTGGAGTAAGTCACTTTATTAGTACAGGTGTATTGTCTAGTGTGGGGGGGGGGGGTGGGGAGGGGGGGGGGTGGGGGGGGTGGGGGGGGGGGGGGGGGGGGGGGGGGGGTGGGGGGGGGGGTGGGGGGGGGGG